>NW_026875858.1:0-182585 GCF_032173495.1 Musca vetustissima | reverse complement strand
CAAAGGTGTATTGGAAGAAACCACGACCCAACACGATTAGGGGAGAAACACCGGTCCAATGTTTGACAAATGTCTGGAATTTACGCAACATGGAGTTGGGAGGATTATCCACCTGATCGTAAATGTCAACTTCACCGAAGGACAGAGAGGGAACAATGGGGGCTCTGAAAAAAAGGAAACAATAAATATTTTTGTAATTGTCTAATTTAATTTTCTCCGAAAAACTTACCCTGAACGTATGGCAATCTTAACAAAACCCTTACGATTTTTCAGTACAAACACATAACGTCCGGGACGTGATTCCAATGACTCTTCAGCACCACCCACCAACAAGGCCACAGCATATGAAGTAAATCCATCACGATTATCTGGATGCTTGGGATCATTGGATTTCTTCAGATAATACATCAGAGATTGTTTGGAGCACGATACCAAACCCCAAAGGCGAATAATTTCACGCATAAATGGTATACGGAAATGCATATCCAAGGTGGCAATTTTTGGTCGAATACCGGGGAACATTTTCATCCATTTGCCAATGTTGTTGCCCATATTGCTGGCAATACCAATTCTAAGAGAAGATAGGAAATAAAATGTTTGTTTATTAAAATCATATTTGATACTCTCTCTTTTCAAAGAGAATGGCAATTGTCCATTCCCTCAGAATCAGTTATAGGTGATCGATTGAATTTTTTTATCACTAAAGTATAATTATGAAATTTATGACATCGAAACATAGATAAGATATTATTGAAAAAAATAAATATTCCACTTTATTGCATTTTTTGTTAAATTATGCACAACAGTGTTTATCAAAAAAATTGCACGATTAATGCGTTTATAAGCATTTTAACATAAATGATATGTCCCTTTTTTCATTATACTCTCCACCATAAGGAGGAGTGTATATTAAATTGGTCATTCCTCAAATGATTCGCCAGAGACCCCATAAAGTATATATATTAGGTTGGGGAAAAAGAAATCCATTATTTTTATAAGAACTATAAGACTTTATGCTTCGGAATGTCCGATTTGGGTCAAATATGCACCTTTTTTGTATGATTCGTTGCCATTTTAAAGGTAACTTCCTCTCTCATAGAAGTCATGTTCTCTATTTGCAAAAAACTCTAGTAGGCGATTTTCACAATCCACCAAAGATACAAATTTTTTATCATATAAGAAATTTTGCAATGCAAGAAAAATATGATAATCGCTTGGTGCCAAGTCCAGACTCTATGGCGGATGCATTAAAACTTCCCAACCAAGCTCCCGAAGTTTTTGGCGAGTCATTGTAGATGTGTGTGGCCTAGCGTTGTCCTGGTGGAACACGACACCTCTCCTGTTGGCCAATTCTGGGCGTTTCTGGTCAATTGCTATCTTCAAACGGTCCAGGTGTTGATAGGAGAGATCAGAATTTGATGTTTGGCCATATGGAAGCAACTCATAATAAATAATCCCCTTCCAGTCCCACAAAATACATAGCAGAACCTTCCTGGCCGTTAGTCCTGGTTTGGCAACCGTTTGAGGTGTTTCACCGTTCTTATTATCGTATGTGATCCATTTCTCATCTCCAGCCACCATACGTTCAAGAAATGGGTCTATCTCATTCCGCTTGGTCAAGGCTTCGCAGATGGAAATTCGATCCATCCCATTTTTTCTGTTAATTGGTGTGGCATCCAAACATCGAGCTCCTTTTGGAATCCAGGTTCGTGTAAATAGTTTAAAACAGTTTCATGTTCGATTTTAGCTCCTGGGCGATGTTAAGACTGCTAACATGCAGGTCAATTTCAGAATTTTCAACGACCGGCCTATTGGATTTCTTTTCCCCCAACCTAATTTTTAATATTAATTCGTCCGAGAGGATATAGTTTCTTCACTAAGTCGGATTCCAATAAATATGCGAAGGCCAGTCAGAAATAAAAGAACTTTCTTGATAGTTTCCGGACATATAGACCTGCTACCATATCTCGTTTACGATATGTTCTTGAGGTTATATCTAACGATAACCGTCTCATAAATTCCGTTGAAATCTTAAATGGGTATTTCTTTACTGCTATGCAAATTTGTTGATCAGTACGAACTGATTTACTTTTGCAGCCTTCCTCTTCTATGTTTTTGTTGAAAAAGTTATGCGGCATATATTAACCTTGCAATTTTAGTTGCTTTAGTTTTGGCCACCAGTGCTGCCATAAAATGCAAATTTTATCCTTTTTACACAAAAGTCTTGGTCCATTTGAAACGATTCTTTACTAAAACAGTCACTCTTGTTATTCGTCAAAGAAGAAAAGATAGCTCTAAATGTCTTGAATATAAATCCGATGTAATTTCATGTAATCTGCATAAATGAAAAATATATACGGCATCACCGAAAATTATAGGCGATGTCCTTACCTGGATCCTCATTGAAAATTTCAAAGCGAGCAGCTCTATATTTCCGTCCTCTAGTGTGGTAATGTGTTACTAAATACTATATGAATACGTAAGCACCTGTAAATATTTAAGTGTAACTCCCACATCCGAGTACATACGACAATAAAATTTGTAACGATTTAAAGGTCAACTACTCCTCTTGGATATACTATCAACTTCTCGGATCTATGTCCTTCAGGGGCAAATATATACGCCATAGAATACACTATTTCTAATTTTTCACACAAAAGTCGGGGTCCATTTGACCCGCTTAATATTGACCAATCTTTATCAAAACAAGCAGGCTTATTCTTTAGCCCGATCCCGTTCTCCACCGAACCGAAAAAATAAGTATTTGGTCAATTTCATCCCCTAAATATTAGCCGATCTTTACAAACATTCATTGGCCAGAACCCATCCTACATGCAAAATTTCGTGAAGATTCGTCCACAACTGTGGCCTGTATCGTGTTTACAAATTATAATGGACAGACGGACGGTATACTTGAAGATATGACGATCGGTATACTTGAAGGTAGGTCTAGGACCAATATTTCGCGGCGTTACAAACTTTTGGAGTTGCATAAAGCTATAATACTCTGACAACATAGTTGTGTGGGGTATAATAATACTTATACGCCACAATGTACCCAAATCATAAAAATGTATGTAGAGATCACATTTTGAATGTGATCAATATAAAATTTCGTGATGATCGGGTTGGGTACTCTAGAACGACCAGAAAACTCAAAAAAATCTTCTTTATTCAAAAACGGACTTACGTGCATAATTTCGCGAAGAATGTGGCCTGTACTTTCTTTACAAATTATAAAGAACAGACGGACGGACATACACATATGTCCAGATCGATATATGACACTCGGTATACTAAATGGTAGGTCTAGGAACAATATTCTGTGACGTTACAAAGTCTTTGGGGCTACACAAACTTATAATAACCTTACCACATAGTTGTATAGTTTTAGTTCTATAAGAATACCTTGATCTAGACAAATGCATGATTTTGTATTTAAATTGATAGCTACTTAGGAAAGTTTGGTAAATAAAATAAATTCACTGAAATTTTGGGAATCATCGGCCAATCCAAACCAAAGTTATAAGCAAAAAGTACTTAGCATGGCACGTACAAAATTGAAATTTCCATATATATATTCTACTGAAAAACTCACATTTCATGTGCATACTAATAATATACATATTGATATAACATAAACAATTTTTATTTCACAAAAAGAAAAACTTTGTATCTTATTTGTTAAAGATCGCACAATAACAATATTTGAAATAATTTCCATGTCGACAAACTGGTTTTATGTCTCCCCCCATACTCATACTGGACATCGATCAAGGTCTGTCTTACACACAATTACAATCACACTTACAATATAAAATGGAAAATAACTTACCCAAAAATGCCATGTGGAAAACAGGCAATCAAATAGTTACGATCTGGTGTCAAGTCTGCGGTCTTTATTAATTCAACTGGGAAATAATCACGCTGATGATCGGTCATGGCATTGTTACGCAGCGATCCCCAGCTGTTGATAGAAGAATAAATATAAAAAATGAGATAATGTTTAAATTGTTTAAGACAATTTTTATTAAATGAAATTTAATTAATTAGTTCGGAACATTAGTGTGGGTTGGCATATATAATAAATAGGCATTTCCGGCAAAAGGCAAAGAAAAGAACTCAAAAGATACATACCGCAGGCACTTAATTTTATACCACTGATAGTACTTCTAAAGTCCTATAAAAAAGTATTATTGGTGAATTGTAAAAAAAAATGCAATTGTGTTTGATTTATTTAACATTTAAAGTTTTATTTTCATTCCGAAAATCGTGTAACTAACCGCGGAAATGTCCATATACATATAATGCAGTTATCATTTTAGAAACATTTTACACATTAAATTAGTTTTGAACGAATTCGAAATATCACACTCTCTACTTTGTTCACACGCTCTAATATATTTGTATATAATATCTGTTATTAATAGATTAAACACTACTTACCCAATACCATCCAAAGCTGATGCTCTAAATTTATGATCGAAATAAATATATGTCAAGTAGATCAACATTAAAACACGTCCAATATAATTCAAATAGAGCTGTAATTAAATAGAAAAAATATATAATTAAATAAGTACACAAGTTAGTAAAAAAAACGATACAACATTCAATCGAGACAACTTTTTCACTATGAGAGAAATTTTTTTCTTTATATAAGTGTCATGTCGAAACATTGGCCTACCTATCCACTAATTTTTGGCCGATTATCATCAAAACATTCAAACTAAAAAAAATTCCTGATGCTCGGATCCCAATTGTGACCTCTAGAGCGCCAGACAAAATAGACAAAAATTGGTTCAATTTGATACCCAAAATATTTAACGATCAATAGGTTCTGTATTTGGTCAGAACCGAATCTACATTTCGCGACGGTTGATTCATATTGTTGATTTACTAAACGGTGGATCTGGGACCACAAATTGACACTGCGAGTCTTCAAAAAATGGTTTTAAACCTTAATAAAAATTATCTTAAAAAATATCACGATAATCCTTGAAAAAAATATTAAACAAAAAATTACCAAGATAATCCTTGAAAAAATATTCAAAAAATAAAAAATACGCATATAACGCCGATATTCCTTGAAAAAATATGTTTAAAAAATCTACGCTTATACATCCAATAGCCCGTGGAAAAATAATTAAAAAAATCTACGCTTGTAAATCCGATAGTCTTTGGGAAAATAATTTTTAAAAATCTACCCTTATATCGCCGATGGTCCTTTTTATACAAAAATTTACACCGATAGTCCTTAAAAAACATTTTTAAAAATCAAGACATAAAAAGTAGTCATAAAAAATATTTTAAAAACCAGTAAGGAAAGTAGTAAAGTCAGGCTGGGCTGACTATATGATACCCTTCACCACTTTGTGTATATTCTACATATGGGAATTCTCAATTTTAGATTCCATTAAATAAATTTAATTCGATTTGAACTTGATCAATAAATGAACCGACTAACATCAATCCATACACATGCCTTTCTGCAACCTATGCAAAATTTCAATGGGACAAATTTTTGTAAATCGATTTATAGTAAATTTGATACACACTATTCGGTAATATCACAAACATTAGGAGTTTGGTGCACCATTTACCAAAAATCGGACATATATATATGTATATATATATATATATATCATTCTAGAAATAATTCATTACGCTATGACACATTTCGTGCCAATCGAAAGATATATATTCACTTTGGAGCACCATTTACATTAAATCGGAGGAAAATATATATAAAACTATATCTAAATCTAAGCCGATTTTCAGGAAACTTAACACAGTTCATTATAGACTCAATTCTGTACGCTATACCGAATTTCGTGCAAATCGAAATATATATAGGGACTTTGGTACACCATTAACATTAAATCGGACGAAAATATATATGGGAGCTATATCTAAACCTGAACCGATTTTCAGGAAACTTAACACACATCATTCTAGACTCAATTAAGTACGCTATGCCGAATTTCGTGCAAATCGAAAGATATATAGGGACTTTGGTGAACCATTTACATTACATCGGACTAAAGTATATATGGGAACTATATCTAAATCTGAACCGATTTTTCAATGCGGTACGTCCTTGGGCCACATACATGAGCTGTGCCAAATTTCATCAAATTCGGATCATAAATTCCTACAGGTGTTTAAAATTTAACATAGACAGACGAACGGACATGACTCAAAAGTGATTCTATTTGCCTGTTACAAACATATGCACAAATGAAACAATACCCTGTAACACAGTGTGGTGAAGGGTATACAAATCTACGCTAATAGGGCCGATAGTCAATGGAAAAAACACATTTTTTAAAAAATCAACGCTTATAACGCAGATAATCCTCAAAACAAAAATGTTTACCTACACAAGGTTACCCTACCCAACTACCATGGAAATCTTATTTTTACGAATGTTTATTCCGAGCCTGGGCAATATTTCATGAAATTTGCACGGTCACGCCCGATTAGAGGTCAACTAATATTCAGTACGGCCCTTCTGCTAACTTGTCCAGATTCCCTTCACCGTGAGTTGTGTTTTGATGTTCGGCTTTCAATTGTGGTCCATAGATCGACTCAAAAAAAAAAACACAAAAAATTAAGTTTTCGGCCCACTTCATCCCAAAAATATTATCTGATCTGATTATCACCGAAAATTATAGGCGTTGTCCTTTACCATAGCAGGATCCTCATGGAAAATTTCAAAACAATCAACGCTATATTTCCGCCCTCTAGTGTGGTAATGGGTTACTTAATAATATTTGAATACGTAAGCACCTGTAAATGTTTAAGTATAACTCCCACATCCGAGTACATACGAGTCGGTATCAATTTAAAGGTCAACCACTCCTCTTGGATATACTATAAACTCAGGAATAAATATATACGCTGTAGAATACATTTTTTTCATTTTTTACAAAAAAGTCAGAGTACGTTTGAAAGATCTTTATCAAAACATGCAAGCTCATTCGTTGGCCCAATCTCCTTCTACATATAAAAATTCGATGTTTGGGCCATAATTGCGGCCTCTGGAGCGATCAGAAAAATAAACAAAAATAATGTTTTTTGTCATTTCATCCCCTAAATATAAACCGATCGTTACTAAAAACAATAGGGGTCTTCATTGGCCAGAGCCTATCCTACATGCAAAATTTCGGGAAGATTGGTCCATAACTGTGGTCTTTACCGTGTTTACAAATTATGATGGACAGACGGACGGATATATTTCACGGCGTTACAAATCCTTGGGGCTGTACAAAGGGTATAGGGTATAAGGGTGTAGGGTATAAAAATATACGCCTATGGAAGTTCTAGGAAAAATATTATGCCGATGAAAGTTATAATCCATAAACAAAATAATAATTTGAAATATCTACATAACACGATTATAATCCTGATATTCCTTGATAGCCTTAAATCCATGCTTATAGCCTGCACTTATAACTCTCATAGACTTTGAATCCCTATTCTTCCGCTCTTATAACCCGAAAAACCTATGGAAATAAAAGTGCATACTTTTAAACTTTAGAGGCTTAAATTTTTTAAATCCTTAAAACTGAAATTGAAAAAAATCTTATTCAATTCTACAACTACTATAAACCTTCAAATATGTTTTAAAAATTTACACGTACAGGTTAAAAATTTTTATTTCTTAAATTCGAATTATTATCAGTTAACTAAAACCCTGATAAAGCGATTTCACAATTTGCACAATTGTATGGTAATTGCAGCAACATTATCATCATTCCATGGATCTTTGACCTGAAAATTGTCAGTTTTCATAACCTATTAAACAATATATTACTAAAAAATAACAATTTTATAATATATATATATATATATATATTTAATTTTTAAATATTTGATGGATCTTGAAGATCGTATAGGTCAGATTTTTTATCTCGTGGCATTTTCAAAATAAAGTCTAGTTTCTCTCATAGCAAATATTCAGTCTCTATCGACCTTGGCCTTAATGTCATTTTTTATTTCCTGTAGTTTTTTTTTAATTCAAACTCACCACAAAGAAGGCGGCCAACAGCATCGAGACGAAGGGCAAAAACATAAACACATAAATATAAATTCCAGCAGCCAATGTTTGGATACGGCGACGTGGTGGAATATTTATCGGAGCCCATTCGATTTTCATATGACTGGAGATTTCTTTGATTTCTTTAGAAATTTCCTTAATTTTTGTCGCTTCAAAGAAGTTTTTTAGTTTTTTGTTTGATTTTTGGAATTTTTCTTCCAGCACAGTCATGGTGTGGCAGTTTTTTGTTTCTTTCACTTAATTTAAAATTCAAATATTTTGTTTATTACACAAAAGTGTATTTTATGCTTAAATCACACACTCTACACACAATTAAAAATGCGTATGGAAGTGTATTCTTTAGATTTTTTATTTTTGTCCGCCGAATAGCACTTCCGACTATTCTTGTTAAAATTCTAAATTGAACTGAAACGAAAATGAAATGTCGAACATTCACACTTTGATATCTCACTCAAACACGCAAAAAACTATGCTAAGGGGGGAACGCCTTACTCAGACGGACCTTTGTCAGTCAGACATGGTTCAGTTGAAATCTTATCTGGTATTCGACCAACAAGTCTGTCTGTATGTCTGTCAATTCAGTTATCAGAATATAACCGATTCAGGCTTCTGAATATCTTTGTTGTGCTTAGATTTTTTGTGGTGTTGTTATTAATTAAATTGCAATCGCTGTCGACCTGTCGATGTTAAAAAAAATTTACAACTTTTTTTCGATGTTGTATAATTTACAACTTTTTTCATAAATAAGTATGAATATATGTATTAGGTTGGTGCACAAAAAATTCTTTAAAAAATACACGTCCACTGCTGTGTTAATCCTTTAAAAAATACACTTTAAAAATCCGCCCCTAAAGCCTCTTGAAGAAAATACATTCAAATTTCATTTCTGTGTCTTTAAAAGTTCTTGAAAAAAATAAATCGAAAAATGCACACCAAGTCCTAAAATAAACATATGAAAAAAATCCATGTGAAAGTCCTTGATTAATACATTAATTAATCCACGTGTTCCTAAAAAAAAGAAATTTAATAATTCGATGCCTGCAGCTGTGATAGTCCTTGAAAAAATATAATTTAAAATTCCACGCCTATATTCCTAAAAAAAATATAATTTAAAATTCCACGCCTATATAGCTTAAAAAAATAGAAATCCACGCCGATGGTTCTTAAAAAATGTAGAAATCCACGCCAAGGTCCTTGAAAAAATGTGGAAATCCACGCCAAAGTCCTTGAAAAAATGTGGAAATCCACGGCTGTTGTCCTTCTATGAAAGTCCTTGAAGAAAATATTATTTAAAAATCCACGCCCATTGTCCTTCTATGAAAGTCCTTGAAGAAAATATTATTTAAAAATCTACGCCCATTGTCCTTCTATGAAAGTCCTAGATAGGTCCTTGAAAAAATATTATTTAAAAATCTACGCCCATTGTCCTTCTATGAAAGTCCTAGATAGGTCCTTGAAAAAATATTATTTAAAAAATCCACGCCTTATATAGATAGGTCCTTGAAAAAATATTATTTAAAAAATCCACGCCTTATATAGATAGGTCCTTGAAAAAATATTATTTAAAAAATCCACGCCTTATATAGATAGGTCCTTGAAAAAATATTATTTAAAAAATCCACGCCTTATATAGATAGGTCCTTGAAAAAATATTATTTAAAAAATCCACGCCTTATATAGATAGGTCCTTGAAAAAATATTATTTAAAAAATCCACGCCTTATATAAATAGGTCCTTGAAAAAATATTATTTAAAAAATCCACGCCTTATATAGATAGGTCCTTGAAAAAATATTATTTAAAAAATCCACGCCTTATATAGATAGGTCCTTGAAAAAATATTATTTAAAAAATCCACGCCTTATATAGATAGGTCCTTGAAAAAATATTATTTAAACAATCCACGCCTTATATAGATAGGTCCTTGAAAAAATATTATTTAAAAAATCCACGCCTTATATAGATAGGTCCTTGAAAAAAATATTATTTAAAAAATCCACGCCTTATATAGATAGGTCCTTGAAAAAATATTATTTAAAAAATCCACGCCTTATATAGATAGGTCCTTGAAAAAATATTATTTAAAAAATCCACGCCTATGGTGTGGTCACTGAAAAAATATTCTTTAAAAAATCCACGCCTTATATAGATAGGCCTTGGAATACATATTCTTTAAAAAATCCACGCCTTATATAGATAGGCCTTGGAATACATATTCTTTAAAAAATCCACGCCTTATATAGATAGGTCCTTGAAAAAATATTATTTAAAAAATCCACGCCTTATATAGATAGGTCCTTGAAAAAATATTATTTAAAAAATCCACGCCTTATATAGATAGGTCCTTGAAAAAATATTATTTAAAAAATCCACGCCTTATATAGATAGGTCCTTGAAAAAATATTATTTAAAAAATCCACGCCTTATATAGATAGGTCCTTGAAAAAATATTATTTAAAAAATCCACGCCTTATATAGATAGGTCCTTGAAAAAAATAAAAATATTATTTAAAAAATCCACGCCTTATATAGATAGGTCCTTGAAAAAATATTATTTAAAAAATCCACGCCTTATATAGATAGGTCCTTGAAAAAATATTATTTAAAAAATCCACGCCTTATATAGATAGGTCCTTGAAAAAATATTATTTAAAAAATCCACGCCTTATATAGATAGGTCCTTGAAAAAATATTATTTAAAAAATCCACGCCTTATATAGATAGGTCCTTGAAAAAATATTATTTAAAAAATCCACGCCTTATATAGATAGGTCCTTGAAAAAATATTATTTAAAAAATCCACGCCTTATATAGATAGGTCCTTGAAAAAATATTATTTAAAAAATCCACGCCTTATATAGATAGGTCCTTGAAAAAATATTATTTAAAAAATCCACGCCTTATATAGATAGGTCCTTGAAAAAATATTATTTAAAAAATCCACGCCTTATATAGATAGGTCCTTGAAAAAATATTATTTAAAAAATCCACGCCTTATATAGATAGGTCCTTGAAAAAATATTATTTAAAAAATCCACGCCTTATATAGATAGGTCCTTGAAAAAATATTATTTAAAAAATCCACGCCTTATATAGATAGGTCCTTGAAAAAATATTATTTAAAAAATCCACGCCTTATATAGATAGGTCCTTGAAAAAATATTATTTAAAAAATCCACGCCTTATATAGATAGGTCCTTGAAAAAATATTATTTAAAAAATCCACGCCTTATATAGATAGGTCCTTGAAAAAATATTATTTAAAAAATCCACGCCTTATATAGATAGGTCCTTGAAAAAATATTATTTAAAAAATCCACGCCTTATATAGATAGGTCCTTGAAAAAATATTATTTAAAAAATCCACGCCTTATATAGATAGGTCCTTGAAAAAATATTATTTAAAAAATCCACGCCTTATATAGATAGGTCCTTGAAAAAATATTATTTAAAAAATCCACGCCTTATATAGATAGATCCTTGAAAAAATATTATTTAAAAAATGGTCCTTGAAAAAATATTATTTAAAAAATCCACGCCTTGTATAGATAGGTCCTTGAAAAAATATTATTTAAAAAATCCACGCCTTATATAGATAGGTCCTTGAAAAAATATTATTTAAAAAATCCACGCCTTATATAGATAGGTCCTTGAAAAAATATTATTTAAAAAATCCACGCCTTATATAGATAGGTCCTTGAAAAAATATTATTTAAAAAATCCACGCCTTATATAGATAGGTCCTTGAAAAAATATTATTTAAAAAATCCACGCCTTATATAGATAGGTCCTTGAAAAAATATTATTTAAAAAATCCACGCCTTATATAGATAGGTCCTTGAAAAAATATTATTTAAATATCCACAGCCACGAAAGTTCTTGAAAAATATTATTTAAAAATCTACACTTATTGCCGGAAATAAATCATTTTTTGGAATGCAGCCAAAAATATATTTTTATTACCTTCCAAACTAAATTTCAAGTGGGCCACATGTTTCTAGAAATAATTGTTATATATTTACCCCCTAGAACTACATACTACCCGAAATAAATTTCATTATTATTTCTAATATTTCAGATATGCATTTCACAATCACATTTTGGCAACGTGTTGTTCATATTTCGCTATTTTTTTTTATTTTTCTATTTATAGAAATGTGTTTTCTTAAAGTTAAGTGCAACTAACGACTTATTGTTATCGCTAAAACCACCGTCTCGAACATATGTATTGCGAAGTTAGCATTGACTGCAGTAAATATTACCACCACCTACCTATCTATGCCGTAATATTCCTACCACTAACCGTCAAAACACTTCACAGATTATTAATCACAATTTCCAAAAAAAATATGAAAAGTGAATTTTTTCTGTTAACCCATGTTCGCCTTATCAGTCCACTTGATATTTATTTTCTGGATGTCTAGTTTATTCTAATGTACAGCAAGTAAATAGAGGTTTAAGTGGGTTGGCACGTCTAGCAACAGAGACAATAATAATTACAGACAACAACAAGAAAAATAGTTTTTTTTTCTTCTTGGAGATTAAAGATTCGGCCGTGACAAAATAGAAACTAAAACTAACAACAATACCTCAGGAAAGTGGGGTCAAAGTACAATATTGAAATTTCGGTGCAAATCCATTATATTGGTGATTTTCCTATAATAGGGTGGTTCAATAAAAAAAGAAAAAAATCTTAATATGTAATATTGTTGTAATTTTTAAAAAATATATTTTTAAGGACTTTGATAGCAGTGGTGATTTTAAATAGTAATTCTTTCAAGGACATTCATAGTAAGGCGTGGATTTTTAAATAATATTTGTTCAAGGACCTATGTAAGGCGTGGATTTTTAAATAATATTTGTTCAAGGACCTATGTAAGGCGTGGATTTTTAAATAATATTTGTTCAAGGACCTATGTAAGGCGTGGATTTTTAAATAATATTTGTTCAAGGACCTATGTAAGGCGTGGATTTTTAAATAATATTTGTTCAAGGACCTATGTAAGGCGTGTTTAAATAATATTTGTTCAAGGACCTTTTTTTTTAAATAATATTTGTTCAAGGACCTATGTAAGGCGTGGATTTTTAAATAATATTTGTTCAAGGACCTATGTAAGGAGTGGATTTTTAAATAATATTTGTTCAAGGACTCAAACAGACGTGGATTTTTTAAATAATATTTGTTCAAGGACCTATGTAAGGCGTGGATTTTTAAATAATATTTGTTCAAGGACCTATGTAAGGCGTGGATTTTTATACCCTAGGCGTGGATTATTATACCCTATGTAAGGCGTGGATTTTTAAATAATATTTGTTCAAGGACCTATGTAAGGCGTGGATTTTTAAATAATATTTGTTCAAGGACCTATGTAAGGCGTGGATTTTTAAATAATATTTGTTCAAGGACCTATGTAAGGCGTGGATTTTTAAGGCGTGGATTTTTAAATAATATTTGTTCAAGGACCTATGTAAGGCGTGGATTTTTAAATAAAATTTGTTCAAGGACCTATGTAAGGCGTGGATTTTTAAATAATATTTGTTCAAGGACCTATGTAAGGCGTGGATTTTTAAATAATATTTGTTCAAGGACCTATGTAAGGCGTGGATTTTTAAATAATATTTGTTCAAGGACCTATGTAAGGCGTGGCAAGGACCTATTTTTAAATAATATTTTTTTCAAGGACCTATGTAAGGCGTGGATTTTTAAATAATATTTGTTCAAGGACCTATGTAAGGCGTGGATTTTTAAATAATATTTGTTCAAGGACCTATGTAAGGCGCGGATTTTTAAATAATATTTGTTCAAGGACCTATGTAAGGCGTGGATTTTTAAGTAATATTTTTCCGGGGACCTATGTAAGGATTCAAGGATTTTAATAGGTGAGGATTTTTTAATAATATTTTTCACGGACTTTCATAGGCGTGAATTTTTTAAATAATATTTTTTAAGCACTTTCATAGACGTGGATTTTTAAATAACTGTTTTTTCAAGGACTTTCATAGGCGTGGATTTTTAAATAATTGTTTTTTCTATGACTTTCATAGGCGTGGATTTTTAAATAATTGTTTTTTCTAGGACTTCCATAGGCGTTGATTTTTAAATAATGTTTTTAAGACATTTCATAGGCGTGGATTTTTAAATAATGTTTTTCAAGGACTTTCAAGGACTTTCAAGGCTTTAAGCAATATTTTTTAAAGGACTTTAATAGGTGAGGTTTTTTTAATAATATTTTTTTCAAGGACTTTCATAGGCGTGGATTTTTAAATAATATTTGTTCAAGGACCTATGTAAGGCGTGGATTTTTAAGTAATATTTTTCCGGGGACCTATGTAAGGATTCAAGGATTTTAATAGGTGAGGATTTTTTAATAATATTTTTTCAAGGACTTTCATAGGCGTGAATTTTTTAAATAATATTTTTCAAGGACTTTCATAGGCGTGGATTTTTAAATAATTCTTTTTCAAGGACTTTCATAGGCGTGGATTTTTAAATAATTGTGAATTTTTTAAATAATATTTTTTAAGCACTTTCATAGACGTGGATTTTTAAATAACTGTTTTTTCAAGGACTTTCATAGGCGTGGATTTTTAAATAATTGTTTTTTCTAGGACTTTCATAGGCGTGGATTTTTAAATAATTGTTTTTTCTAGGACTTCCATAGGCGTTGATTTTTAAATAATGTTTTTAAGACATTTCATAGGCGTGGATTTTTAAATAATTGTTTTTTCTAGGACTTCCATAGGCGTTGATTTTTAAATAATGTTTTTAAAACATTTCATAGGCGTGGATTTTTAAATAATATTTTTCAAGGACTTTCAAGGCTTTAAGCAATATTTTTTAAAGGACTTTAATAGGTGAGGATTTTTTAATAATATTTTTTTCAAGGACTTTTATAGGCGTGGATTTTTAAATAATTGTTTTTTCAAGGACTTTCATATGCGTGGATTTTTAAGTAATGTTTTTAAGACATTTCATAGGTGTGGATTTTTAAATAATATTATTCAAGGACTTTCATAGGCGTGGATTTTTAAGCAAATTTTTTTTAAGGACTTTCATATGCGTGAGTATTTAATAAAATTTTTCAAGGACTTTCAATGTGTGGATTTTTAAATAATATTTTTCAAGGACTTTCAATGCTTGGATTTTTAACCAACATTTTTTCAAGGACTTTCATAGGGCTGGATTTTTAAATAATAAAAAATAAATAATATTTTTTTTATATAATTGCCTCCCATACCTATTGTAGTGTGTACCACACTATCATAAATTTTAAACATTCTAATCAGTTCAACTAATCAAAAAAAAAGTGATTAACTAAAATAAACGCACTAAAAATTTGCTAAATTGCTAGGTGAGTTTTTTTGTTCGTGATCTATCAATAAAACGTCATGGTTCGTATATCATTTAACTGTATCTATTGTACATTGTTCACTCGTATATATGTATGTCTGTAATTGTGTATGTGCACACAATGTAAATGATTTGGCATTTCTGTGCGGAACCGGGAAATTACTGAACGGATGATTAATACTTTAAGTTGATAGAAACGCATACCCTTCCATTTTATTACGAACTATATAGGACCTTGTCAATTTCTTGATAATGAGAGTGCAAAAACAATTTTTGTTAAATTTGATTTTTCAAGTTTAGGTTATTGTTGTAATGTTGTTATTATGCTTTTTAATATTTGTTGTTAATATAATATACAAACAAAAACCCTGTATACAAAATTAGCAGTTACAAATGACGTGATCATATGAGAGATCAATCCAGCAAAGATTTGAAACACTATATTTTTAAGACCATAGAGTATGGATTTTTAAAGAAGAATGTCGGGGACCAATAGACAATCAACAGTGACTTTTTAAAGAATATTGTTTCAGGGACCAAAAGAATATCAGGCGTGGGTTTTTACAGAATATTTTTTTGGACGACTCTGGGGTTATGAACTGGGAAGTATCTGCGAAATGTTCCTTTTCGGACCATAGACTGATATTTTTCCAGATTCCAACCTCCAGAGGTAAACAGAAGCCTTATAGGAATCCTCGGAAAACAAGCTCGGACAAATTCAAAACCAAAACAGCATCCTCAATCCTAGGTTATAAAGATCTCATAATGGTTGAATATGTTGAGGAAGCTATAACAATATCACGGATACTCTTTGGAAGAGCTATAAGGCTTCATATTCTTTAACATATCCTGGGAAGAGTTCTCAGCCAGTATGGTGGTCACAAAACGTTGCATCCTTGAGGAAGGCTGCAAGGAATGCATATAATAGAGCTAGTAAGACAAAACTCAGTACAGATTGGGACGTTTATAGAGAATAGTTCAACAGGTACAAGAGTGAAATCAAGAAGGCTAAACGTGAGTCAATCGAAAGAGTTAACGAAGCGGCCAGATTTCGGAGAGTACTATCTAAAGATCCAAAATCTATAGGTAGTATTAAGCGAAGTGACGGGGCGTGGACAAACTCTGGTAGTGAGCCTCTTGATCTTCTATCGTCAACCCACATTCCTGGTTGTAAGGATCATAATGAGGATGTGCAGTGTGCGTATCAGCATATGGTTCGAAGGAGAGAGGAGGAAAACTATAAGCTACCAAAGGAACACTATAAGCTGCCAAAACCATAAATAGTTTTCAACCCTATAAATCTCCAGGCCCAGATGGTATAATACCGGTCATGCAGAGAGGTTGCAAGACATTTTTAGGGCTTGTCTACTTACCTAGTCTATGGAAAGGGGTCAACCCGAAAACCGGGAAGCCGAGTCATACGCTACCAAAGGACTACAGACCGATTAGCCTATCTTCCTTTCTACTCAAGACTTTAGAAAGGTTACTAGACTCAGAAATTAGAAATAGTATTGATCAAAACAAAATTAGCAACTCCCAGCATGCCTACAACAAAGGCAAATCTGTGGATACAGCCTTACATGAGGTGGTTGGCTTCATTGAGAAGAATATGGAGTCCTCGATATTAAGGGAGCTTTAAACAATGTGGATCTAGATGCCATCCATTCCGCTCTCGTAAGCTCAGATATCCCCTCACTTCTAACGGAGTGGAATGATAGAATGGTGGAAAGCAGAATTACCAACTCATACTTAGGAGAGAGTTCCGTGAGGAAATCTGTCAACAGAGGCACACAACAGTGGGGAGTATTATCTCCTCTTCTATGGCTTCTTGTAATAAATGAGATACTGCTGAAATTCGACCATCTTAAAATAAATGTTATAGCCTATGCCGATGATGTAGTCTTGCTGGTTGGTGGGAAATTTCTAATGACAATTTCCGATATTATGGATGGCGCCCTTTCAACTTTTATTTTGGGTTCCAGGTCATAGCAGCATAGAATAGAATGAGATAGCTTCACAGTCGTCGCCACCCACTTGCTATTTTATTGGCAAAATCCGTTTGTTCTACGGCGGTGTAGTCGGCAATGGATGGTCGAGAGAACCCGGTTGCAGAATATCAAAAGCTATCTGGCCTGAATTCTCTCGTAGAAGAACTTCTTCGCTGTTGTCACATAATAAGAGCAAGATCAAAATCATTGTGGGGATCATAACAGGTCACTGCAAGATTAGATCTCTCACTTCTAAATGGGACTCCAGCGGAGAGGATTACTGTCGTCTATGTGTGAGAACGAAGAGGAGCTAGAAACAATTGAACATATCATCTGTAGGTGTCCATCGCTAAGTGGCAGAAGACACAAACAATTTGAATGATATGAAATTGGTAATTTAGCTTTCTTCTCCAAAATGGACCCCAATCAGATCGTAAGATTTGTCAAAAATCTGGTATTGCTAAAATAACCATATTCTAGGCTCTCCTACTCCTATTTTTCCTCTCTTCCACTCTCTGTTCTTTTACTTTTTCTTTACAGGTATCAAGGATGATCACAATGGACAATAGCAACCAAGGGACCAAAAGACAATCAGGCGTGGATTTTAAAGCGGTTTTCCATGTAGAAGAAGTTTGATTTTAGCTTCACACCTTCAACTGCAACATTTCAAAATATCAACAAATGTAATAAAACAACCAACATTTATTTTTAATAAAATTATTTAACAATAATATCACATCACAACACAATTAGTTAATAATTAATTTAGCATCTTTGGGATTTTCCAAATATTCATATTTGTATTTTTCAAACATTTCTTGTAGACTTGTCATTACCTTTTGATGGATTTCATCGACATATTTGGGATCTGGGTTGTCCATTTTCTCAACATCAATGGGTGAACCGATAACTTGTACAATACGTTTACGATGTGGCAATAGACCAAAACCATTTTTCAAAAGGCCACGACCGGTTACAATCAGCGGTGCAATACCCAATTTATTTTTAACAGCAATTTGGAAATTTCTCAACTTAGAACCGGGTGGATTATCCTTTTGATCCAAAATGTCTACTTCGCCAAATGAAAAGCTAGGCACAATGGGGGAACTACCAAAACAAAGAATAATAAAATACGAATTCATAAAAATGCATTTTTTAACGTACCCCGACTTAATGGCAATTTTCACAAATCCCTTACGATTCTTCAGGGTCAAAATATATTGGCCAGGATGACAATCCAATGCCTCATGAGCACCACCCACCAGTATTGCCACAGCATTTGAGGTATAACCATCAATATTGTGTGGATGATGAGGATTGCAAGACCTGTTGAGTTGTTGCAACAGTCCTTCCTTGGAACAGGTTACCAAACTCCAACCGCGTATCAATTCACGCATTATTGGTGTCAAGAAATACATATCCAATGTGGCAGCCTTAGGACGAACACCGGGAAATAGCTCCAACCATTTTCCAATACTCAGGCCCATATTGACGGAGATACCGGTACTGAAAAATAGGAAGAACATTTTTAAATTAAAAAAATAGAAAAGATAAGAAGCTAAACAATGAAGTATGAGGAGATAGGTAAGAAATAGTTTCGATGGCTATAGAAATTCGGACAGAAAACATATTAGGTGCTAAGGTTGCACTTTCCCAATCACTCAAGGTTTCTAAAGATGCTGTAAATTAAAGTAGGTTCCATAATTGAACAGAAGTCTGTGCTGTCTGTAGGCCGGCGACTCAGGAGATGCTCAATTGTCTCCGTCTACTCCTCGTCAACACTGAATCTGCAGTAATTAGTAACATCATGGTCCCACTTACTGGTAAAAGCCCTGATATTGCAATGACATGTCATTACTCTGATTCCAGCTTTACTCAGGCTCAACAGTGAGTTTATTCTTGTTTGACAGAGTCAGCCAGATAGATCTTGACACATTGCACCTAGGTTCGTTGTGTCAGGCTCGTTCGTCGAAGATTGCATCAAAGTTTCGAAAAAGGTGACAGATGGTTGGTTTGTTTGAGCCATCGATTGCTATATCTGTAGATAGAGATCCTCGTCTAGCTAATTCGTTTGCTTTTTCATTGCCCGTGATGTCACAGTGTCCTGGTACCCAAAACTGCTCTTCACTTGAGGACGACCTCTGATTTGATGTTGCAGGATTTGATGGCTTTAAGACCCGCTGTCTATACACAAAGATCGCGAAGATTTCAGCTTGGAAAACACTAAAGTTGCAATCCAGCCTGTAGATAAGCTCAAGGTCTAGCCTTTCACAGTAGACGCCAGACTTCATTGGTTCATTCGTCGAAGAACCCATCAAAGTTCCGAAAAAAGTGAGAGATGGGTGGTTTGATTGAGCCATCGATTGTTAGATCTGTTGATTGAGATTCTCGTCTTGCTAATTCGTCTGATTTTTCATTACCCGTGAAGTCACAGTGTCCTGGTACCCAACACAGCCGATAGCTGTAAATAAGTGTTTCCAAAGATGCTCTACATTCGAGGACGACCTCAGATTTGATGTTGCAGGATTAGATGGCTTTAAGAGCCGCCTGACTATCCACAAAGATAGTCAGCGTTCTCTACATCCAAACTTTTTATCAATTCCGCTGTTTTCCAGATCACGAAGATTTCAGCTTGGAAAACACTACACTTGCTATCCAGCTTGTAGGTAAGCTCAAGGTCTAGCCTTTCACAGTAGACGCCTCCCCTGTATACGTCTGTATAGAAAGCCAGACCGTCCAAAGAAGGGTTACTACGGTTCCAGTCATCTTTACTAGGGATAACGACCTCTACATCGTCAAATCTCAGGACTGGTGATATATAGTCGCTTAGTTTTATACGTTGGTCCAATGTCATACATAATTCGTTCTGGATACATCCATTCTCGTAGGTATAATTTCGCCAAAGATTTTGTTCATGCAGGGCACTACGCGCTGCCTGACACTTAATGCTGAGACCCAGAGGCCTTAAGTTCATCATCTCGTTCAGACGTGATTGTGTGGTGAGGCAGCTCTTTGAACCTTGTCTAGTTTGCAAAATGTTGATTTGTGACGCGGGCAGTGCCACCAGACAAGAGAACCTTAAAAAAGATGGGCCTTACCACAGTGTTATACATCCAGTGTATAGTCGATGGTTTTATCCCCCAAGTGCAAATCTGCCCTCTCTTCGCCCGTTCCTCAGCGTTCCTGTTCCATCGTAATTGACAGTCCAGGATTGTGCCAAAGAATTTTGGTTCGGGGGTCAGATGAAGCTGCACCCCATCCAGCTTACGGTGCATAATGAACATTACCTGTTCTATCTTTGTATTGGCCAAGGGTGACCGCGTCGATAAGGCTCTTTTGCATAAGCTCCGAGATTGTTGACGGAAATTTTGCGGAAATCAGTATCACCACGTCGTCCACATGGGCTACGACTTTTATACCTTTCCCGTCCAGTTCCACCAATATCCAACGAAGCTGCACTCCATCCAGTGTTGGAGGAGCAAAGACGCCCTGTTCAATCTTAGTTGGATTACTCCAAGACCGTTAGCCTTGGCCAAGCGTGACAGCGTCGATAAGGCTCTTTTGCATAAGCTCCGAGATTGTTGAGGAACGACTTTTATACCTTTCCCGTTCCACCAATATCGAATGTATGTTGTGTAAATAAAATGACGATCAGTTAAAATATGTTCAGTATTTGGCATCTGAGAATATGAATGGTTCAATTTAAAGAGTTCGTTTCATATAAGACCCTTTTTTCATAACCTTTTAGAAGTCTTTCATAACCTGTCGTTTAATATTCTTGTATTTTGAAGCTATATTCCTTTCCTTTTTTCGTTTACTTACCCAATTATACCATGAGGAAATGTGGCAATAACATAATTTCTATTCGGTGGCAATTCTGCAGTTTTTACCAATTCTACTGGGAAATAGGAACGTAAATATTCTGCTATCCGACTGGTGCGCATCGGCAAGTAGCTGTAATTTAAGAATACAAAAAATAAATTGTTAAAATATAATAAAATAAAGATTTAAAATTAGAAACGAGTCAGCTGATCAACGTTGCAGCTGATTTATTTTTGTTTGTTAAGAAAAAACGTTTTATGTCATATCTACATCGAAGATGTTCTATGTTATATCTATTCGCTAATATGTTCACTTTAATGTCGCGCGTATCTATGCCTTCTAAATTGACTCGATTTGTAAATCAAGGTGCAAAAATCCTAGATATTTAGACTAGTATAAAAATTATATAATTTTGATTTAGCAGCTGTTATTTGTTTACGTTTGAAATTGAGTGGATTGAGCAGTCTAAACCCGCTCTTAGGAGTCTAAACCCGCTCTTAGGAATGGAATTCAAATGACATGTTTTCGTTTAATGCAAATATACTTTTTTTTTTTTTTTTTTTATATATTATTTTGGTTGGCCCACTTTCTATAGGGATAGAAGGTTTAGTGCCATGTATCCGTAACCCGATGGTGGTTTGTGTTTTGCTCTTCGATCTTCTTTAAGAATTTGACCACAATGTTCAGACTTTCTAAGCCTTGTGTATCAGTGAACTCTTCTACTGTGAAGGAGTCACATAGTAGCGAAAAGCATCTTCTTTTACTATTAAATTTACGAAAATTAAAAATTTCATGCGCAGCTGTTTGGATTTTGTTGAACGACTCGTAATTTATAGGTTATCCGTATTTAAAAACACACGTGTTATGAACGCTTAACAACCGCCATTTTGTTTATTTTTAAGCCCGTGGGCGTTAATTTTTTTTACGTCTTTCTTGTGAGCCGTCCGAGGACGAACTGAAAATATACTTAAAAGTTCACTCTATACGAACAGCTGACAGCAGTCACATATGATTACATGAACAGCTGATTCCAACTAAAGCTGGTGCTTTACAGCTGATCAACTGACAGTTTACACATATACTATTGCCACATTTTATATAAATCTCTTACATACCCCAAACCACGGGTTAACGATGAATTCCTTTTATGGTCCATATAAATATAGGCAAAATATAATAAATATAAAGCTTTGCCTAAATAACCGGAACAAATCTACAAAAAAAAACATTAAAATCATGTTCAATTCCAATTGCACTCAATTCGATACTTACCAAAAATACACCATTTAGGAACCAGCATATAAATGGCATATACATAAATAAATTTATATATAAACCAGCCACTAAGGTTTCTACAAAACCTTTTAACGGTTCTTCAAATTGTTTCCGATTCTTTGCGCACGGAATTTCTTCCTGTGTGGTTGATTGATCATGCTTCCCATTGCTTGGTGGTTCCGTCATTGTAATTACTTAAAAAATTATAAAAACTTGTAATTTCTTCTATAAAAATCGTCTTTCGTTGAGAACTTCTACCGCACTTCTTTACGTTCTCCCTTCAACTAAACTATAATAGAAGTTTTCGAATTTTCTGCCTTCGTTTTTTCGATCGTTTCATATCTGAAATTTAATATTTTTATAATTTAACATAGTCGATATAAATACAATACATTAACACCTTATCTACGCCGGCTACCCGACCGTCCTCTCTCCCTCCCTCCATCGTTTTAACATTTGTTGTCCATCAATTATGAGTGTAACTCATAAACTATTATCACGCTGGTACACTTGAACGTCGATTAAAGTGCATTCATATTTTTGGGGGTCTATTTGCTATTTACTTTAGGAAGAACAATTTTATCTTTCATTATGCGGGTCGTTCGTTGCGCACAGTAGCTGAAATTGATTACGAGTATGAAGTAAAATTTAAAGCTAATCGAAAGAGAGTTTGTTAATTTTCAATTGCGTTTGGGAACATGATTTTCTTCCTATCATATCTATGAACAAAAATAACTATTTAAATCGATAGTACTGATTAATATTTAACATCTATTAAAGAAGGTATTGTCAAGTTTTATATACAATAATGAAAAATTAAAATATATAAACTGCACTTTTTTTCTTACTATACATAAAAATTATCAATATATAACATTTCGAAACTATTCCGTTTTTATTAGAACTATGTCATCGTAAATTCTACGCGTGTAGGTTGTTTATTCACTGAGTAAATTAACTACCAAATGGCAGAATCTCGGGTTGGAAAACATGGTTGCAATCTCAACAATCCGAAAAGTATGCGGAACCTTTGTATAACATAGACCTATATTTAAAAATTTCTAGGAAGAAGTTCTTTATTCAACACTCTAATAGCGAAGGTATGATCCACAACTATATAAAATTATGTCAGTCATTCCAGTATCGGGTATTTTGCACAAATTAGGGATTTTTTCAACAAATAGGAGAAAAAAAATACGTTTTATATGGTTGTACTTATTAATAATGACAACATGCGCATAAAATTAGGAATGTACTTTAAATAACATGTCTTCGTTTAATGCAAATATGTTTTAAAGTTCACTATCTACGAACAGCTGACAGCAGTCACATATGATTACTTGAACTGCTGATTCCAACTAAAGCAGGTATATTACAGGTAAGATCTATTGTTTACATTTTCATAATGGAAGTCAATTCACAATAATTAATTTTGACAGCAAACTTGAGTGGCTGATGATATCTTGCTGGTCTCCCAGGGTGACCTTACCTATACGCTGAGAGAAATAGGGGAAACATTACGTTTGAGACTTTTATGAATAAGACTAGGGATACTGTGGGAATTTTTCTCTTCGAAGTATTCATTCGTCTAAAGGGTCATATACATTAGGGAGGTTAAGCTACTTTATGAAAATTTATTTGACAAATAAGCGATGGAATTGACAATTAATACTACGTTTAAGTTGTACCGGATTTCGTTAACACACCTCATTGAGTAGGTTAACCCGGTAAAAAGTTCTAAAAGTGCGTTTACATTGTACCGGATTTGGTTAACCCAGTGGGTTTAAATTGTCAGTTCCATTGTAGGTATGTCAAATAAATCCTCATAAAGTAGGTTAACCCCGTAAAAATACATAATGTAAATGCCGTTTAATGTAAATGCCGTTAAATCCTCACTGAGTTAACTATATCCTGTACAATGTAAATTTACTATAAGGCATTGATGTATATTAAACCAGTGAGCGCAACAGTATAGTCGGACGGGGCCGATCATACGATACCCTACATAATTACCACTAAACTCTAACTTTCTACGGATAATTATTCAGAGCCTGGGAAATATTTTGTGATACATGTTCCCTCTTTCTAGATTAGAGGTCAACAGTACCTCTTCCTTACACTGGCTTATTTTCCGAATATTACTAATATTCAGTACAGCTCTTCGAATTACTTGTCCAGATTCCCTTCGTCGTGGGTTGTGTTGTGATTTTTTGCTTATAATTGTAACCTATAGATCGACCCTAAAAAACACAAAAAATTAACTTTTCGGTCTACTGCACTCCAAAATTATTATCTGATCATCACCGAAAATTTCCAAAGCGATCAGCACTATATTTCCGCCCTCTAGTGTGGTTATGGGTTACTAAATAATATCTGAATGCGTAAGCAACTGTAAATTTAAGTGTAACTTCCACATTCGAAAATATAATTGATATCAATTTAAAGGTCAACAATTCCTTTTGGATATACTATCAACTTCTTGGGTCTATGTCCTTCAGGAAATATATACGCCATAGAATACAAGTTTAGTTATTTTCCACACAAAAGTAAGGGTCCATCTGAACCGCTTATTCTTTGGCCCTGTTCCCTTTTCCATATAAAATTTTACGATATTAGGGTCATAATTGTGGCCTCTAGGACTACCAGAAAACAGACAAAAATAACGTTTTTTGGTCCATTTCATCCCCTAAACATTAGCTGATCTTTACCAAAAACAATAGGGGTCTTCATTGGCCAGAAATCATCCTACATTACGCACTTTGACAGTTAATCGAGACATTCTTCGATATCATAAAGGTTATAGTACGTTTACATTTAACCGGATTTCGTTAACCCAGTGGGTTTCAATTGTCATTACCTTGCAGGTTAACCCGGTAAAAAGTTCTAATGTACATGCCGTTTTACATCGAAATTTGTTATCGTAGTAAAAAGTAGCAGATTATTGCAGTACGGAAACATTCCAACAATGAAATCAAAAAATATTAGTCGAAAAGCAATTATTGCGACTCTACTGTAATTCCAACATGAAACCAGCTGTTCTTTTCGTAACAATCCGCATCTTGTGTGACCTAAAACAGCTGATCCACCGCGCACATTTTATTGTTTTGTTTACAATCGTCGTAAAAGTGTTAACCCATTACTATCGAAAACCAAAAAATTACTCTCCAAAAAAGGACAATGGCCACTGAGGAACACAAACGTTTGGCTAACATTATAAAATCCTGTCACGATTCTTTGCGCATCCTAACCAAACAGTATGGCGCCGAGAAAGCGTGGCAGGAACATATCAAAGACAAAGAACGTCTGCGAGAATATGCTGAGGCAATGCATCAATTGGCAAATATTTGGGAAAATAATACCACAAATCAGGATTTAATGGCACGTAGCCGTGTAAAATGGACCATTGAATATTGTATGGCATATTTCTTTTCGGAACGTATCTACTTGGAGAAACGTCTGAGGGAACAAAGGCTATTGGAATCATGGGATGGATTTGACTGCAGTCAATGTCAGTACCTTGAAACATTACCCGAGAAAATCTATGTTCTGGATGTTGGTAGCTGTTTTAATCCATTTGGAAAATCTCAACCACAACTTGCTGTAACAGCAATTGATTTGTGTCCAGCAACGGAAGATGTGTTGAAGGGCGATTTCTTAAAAATTCAAGTTGCCGATATGCTAGAACCAAAAATTTTTTTTGATGATGGTGAGGAAGAAGTTTGTACATTACCTGCCGCGTATTATGAATGTGTAGTATTTAGTTTACTACTGGAATACATACCTAGTTCCGAATTACGTCTACAGTGTTGTCAGAAAGCCTATGACCTATTAAAATATGAAGGAATCTTAATTATTATAACACCGGATTCCCAACACGTTGGCAAGAATGCTTCTATTATGAAAAATTGGCGATACACATTGGGTATGTTGGGTTTTAGCCGAATACGTTTTGAAAAGTTACCTCACATCACCTGTATGGTATTTCGCAAGGCCAGTGATCCTCGTGTGGCACAGCGGTGGTCCGAGTTACATCGAGAACCGTATATGGAAATGACAATAGATATACCACAAGACAATAAAACATTCGATGAATGATAAAAAATAATTATATTTCTTTACTATGTTACTTATGGTGCTCGTTTTATACAAAAAGGGGATGACGGTTAGGTTAGTTTTGAGTCAAGCAAAAAAACGTTCAGAAAAACGCGTTTAAACGCGACTTGCCGTCGCTTGATGATAACACGAGAAATCGACTATATCTTCAAGAATTGTTGAGATGTTCACTAGCAATTTTAAAGGGTCATTCTTGAATCAGTGTAGGTTCGAAACCAAAATTCTATTTTAATACCCCTCACCACTCTGTGTTACAGGGTATTAGGTCTTTGTGCATATGTTTGTAAACAAAGTACAGGTCGCATTTATGATCCGATTTGGATGAAATTTGGCACAAGTTACTTATTTGACCCAAGAACGAACCCTATTGAAATGAGGAAAATCGGTTCAGATTTAGATATAGCTCCCATATATTGTTTTGTCCGATTTTATGTAAATGGTGCACCAAAATCCTATATATCTTTCGATTTGCGCGAAATTTTGCATAGTATACTGAATTGAGTCTAGAATGACGTGTGCCAAATTAGGTTCAGATTGACGTGTGTTAAGTTTCGAGAAAATTGGGTCAGATTTATATATAGCTCCCATAAATATTTTTGTTCGATTAAAGGTAAATGGGGCTTCAAAGTCCCTATATATCTTTCGATTTGCAGTAGTGACAGCTCAGCACGTAGGAAGTCTGCAAAAGGACATCACTTCGTACTGATCCACAAATTTTCATAGCAGTAAAAATGCACATTTAAGAGTTCAACGGAATTTGTGGGACGGTTATCGCTGGATATAATCTCAATAACAGAGCGGAAAAAATACCGTGGAAAAGGCCAAAAATGAAAGGCTCATGCCACAGTATTGCGAGGCCACTGGGAAGCATGGAGTTCGATATATTTACTAAATTTATAAAGTAATGGATCGGATTGTCTATACAAATGTTTTGGAAGAAGAAAATATACCGCTGTTTTGGGTGTTTCAGCTTGACAATAAGCACCAAAACTTATCAAGGATTCTTTTTGGGAGTCAAAAATCAGTGTTTTATAATGGCCAACACAATCAACAGATCTTTACCCTATAGAAAAATCTTTGGAGTATCATAGATAGCAAAATCCATAGAGTTTTACAACAAATAGACCTAACCTCCTTTCCAAAGGTTCAGGATGCATGGAATAGTTTACCCATGGACCAAATTGAGCATTTTAGATTGAATGCCTCGTAGGTGTGGTGACGTAATAAAAAATAATGGTTATGCTGTCGCATACTAACAAAATTTGCATATTTATAAGAAACCAGTAAGGATAGTAGTAAAGTCGGACTGGGCCGACTATATGATACCATTCACCACTTTGGGTATATTCTTCATAGTCTCCTAACAGAGGTCGCCTTTTCGAAAGAAAATTTACAAGAAATTGAACGAAAGACATATAAGAACTTTGGGCACTATTTCTATCAAATCGGACGACCATTTATATTTATTTCAAATCGGACTAATATATATATATATATGGAAGCTATATCTAAGTCTGAACCGATTTTCACGAAACTTAGCACACATCATTCCAAACTTAATTTAATACGCTGTGCTAAATTTCGTGTAAATCGAAAGATATTTAGGGACTTTGGCGCACCATTTACATTAAATCGGACGAAAATATATATGGGAGCTAAATCTAAAAATAAATGAGCTGTGCCAAATTTCATCCAAATCGGATGATAAATGCGACCTGTACCTTGTTTACAATTTAACATCAACGGACGGACATGCATAAATTGACTCAGAAAGTGATTCTATGCATATTCTCAAAAAAAACCATGTGTCTATCTCGTTTCCTTTTGCCTGTTATAAGCATATGAACAAAGACATAATACCCTGTACCACAGTGTGATGAAGGGTATAAAAAATTACAGGTCATTTATTCAGTTGATTTAGTTTTGGCCACCAGTAAATGTATGCCAAAATCTTTAATAAGGCTGCAGCATAGGAGTATTTCGCCAAAGACAAAATTATGCTGCATCGAATTTCACTATTGGTTAGTTAGAAAAGAAAATAAATTTTTACGAACACATTTACATTTTTACATATATTAAAGTTTGCATTTTTCCCAAATAAATTGGAAACAACTAACGATTGTAAACAAAGTCCCGAGAAACTATTGACATAATTTATAACGACCATATTTGCCGGTCCCTAGACCGTTGTTATAAGCGATTTCGACAGTACGTCAATTTTTAAATCACCATCAAATTTTAAATTACCATTTACATATAAATTGCAAATTGAGTTTTCGAATTACAACTGTTTTGAATAACATGTGTACAGTGTTATTGATATAGCAAATAAAGAAGTATTCATTTTCAATGGAATATAAGAAATCTTGCAATCCTGATCATGTACAAGTCGCATTAATGAATGAATCATGAAAAAGTACCACATGGATGAAGTTATTGGAATTATAAAATAGGAATCAATTAGATCAATTAAATTTAAAATGTAACACAGAAACCATTTTGTCAGTTTCAAACTCTGAATACCTTTTAAATATTTTAGTAAAAGAAAAATTATTAGAAAAATATTAGCAAAAGAATTTAAATTTGTTTTGTATATCTATAAATTATTTAGTAATTTAAAAAAAATATATATATATAAAATTATAATTATATCTATTTTAGAATGTATTTTGTTGGAAAAAGCGAATAATTTTTATTATAGAATTACAATAAGTCTCTATGTAATTATGCTAGTTAAACATTAGTACTAGTTGTGTTAGTATTATTGTTGTTGTTGGTGGTATTATTTGTGTTGCTATTATCGGTGCAGTTATTATTAGTAGTGTTGTTGCTATTTATATTTTGGTTTATATTCTCATAGTTATTAATACCACTGGGACGAGGACGACGTATCATATTAATACTATATTCGACCGGATGATGACGACGATAGTGGGTGGAACGATTTGATTTCGATTTAAATGTGGCATCACAATAGGCACATTTATATAAATCAATACCGGTATGGGTTGCCGTATGTTCCTGCAATCATCAAAATGTTTTTGCAATTAATAACAATAATTCTACTGATGCGGATAATTACCTTCAGTAAAGTGGGTGTCTTAAATGCCTTATCGCACATTGTACATTTGTGTTTCTTTTCGGGATTATGTTTAAATTCCATATGTTTTTTTCTCGCTTCTCGCGTGGACGAAACAAATCCGCATATTTCACAGGTGTGATCTTCATCGGCTCGAACATGCATATTTAACATATGACGCTGTGCTGTCCAACGACTAGAATACCATTTACCACAATACTGGCATTGTTCGGGTATTTTTGGTGTATGCACTTTATTGTTGTGTTTCTTTAGGGTATCATGGGTGGGCAGAGCCTTACCACAAATATCGCATATAAATTCCTTATTCGGATTGTGATATTCCATGTGCCGTAACAAATAGGCTTCACAGGAGAATCTATAAAAGAGAGATACGATAGTTAATTACATTTTTTAAGACATATATCTTCACATTAATTTCCAAATTAGTTTCATATTTAATATTCAAAATCTCCTTATTTTATATTTTTTTCAGTTAAAAGTGGAAATAATTTCTCTAACATAAATAAATCACTAAGGAAAATGGATATATTTCAAAAATATCGTTTATTTCAAAACAATTTACTAACAATCATTTTTTTATGACTAGTTATTGATATAATTGTGAATTGCCGTTGGCCGGGAACGTCTTATCATATTGGCATTATATTCCACAGGATGATGACGCCTATAATGGGTCGAGCGATTCGATTTCGATTTAAAAGTTGCATCGCAATAGTCACATTTATACAAATCTATACCGGTATGGGTAGCCATATGTTCCTAGAAAAAAAAATTATCCATTAATTATTTTAAAAAATCCCAAAAATAAAGCATTTTCCACTAACCTTCAATAGAGTGGGCGTCTTGAATGCCTTCTCACACATTGTGCACTTGTGTTTCTTCTCGGGATTATGCTTAAATTCAATATGCCGTTTTTTGGCCGGTTTCGATGATGATACAAAACCACATATTTCACAGCGATGTTCCTCATTGGCGTGGACATGCATGTTGCGTATATGCCGCAGTGCTGTTCTCCGGCTTGAATACCATTGACCACAATATTTACATTGTTCCGGCACCTTGGGTTCATGAACATTTTCTTTATGCTTACGCAGTGTGGTTATTGTTGTCTCAGCTTTGCCACAGATATCACAGATTAATGTCTTGGTGGGATTATGATATTTTAGGTGTCGATTTAAATGGGCTTCACAGGAAAATCTGAAATATGTTAATAAGGGAAATTAGTTATTTATAAAAAAATATTTAAATGTAAACATCTAGCTGTGATTGATGTTATGTGGATTGAGGTAACGTAAATCTGGATTTTTTCAATAAACATCCTTTTTACAAATTTCGATTTGTCAATAAGACCAACCATTATCTTCACATTCAATAGAATCGTGAAATTTTAAGAAACTACCATTGCCAGATTGGATTTAAAAAACATAGAGTGGATTTTTAAGGATATTTTTACTTTTTTAGGATCTTTAAGCGTGGATTTTTAAAGAATATTATTTTCATAAAATATCACAAGCGTGCATTTCTAAAGAATATTATCACAAGCGTGGATTTTTGAAGAATATTATTTTCAAAAAATATCACAAGCGTGCATTTCTAAAGAATATTGTCACAAGCGTGAATTTTTAAAGAATATTTTATTCAAAGTCTATCTCAAGCCTGGATTTTTAAATAATATTTTTTCTAAGGACTAAAAGAATCGTGAAGTTTTAAAGAATATTTTTTTCTAAGGACTAAAAGAATCGTGAGTTTTTAAAGAATATTTTATAAGAATTTTAGGCAAAAAGTATGGATTTTTAAAGAATATTTTATAAGAATTATCAGGACAATAATTATAAATTTTTAAAGAATATTTTTATAAGAATTATTAGAGCAATAATTAGGATTTTAAAGAATATTTTCAATGGATAGTGTCAGAACAACAATAAGTGTCGATTCTAATATAATACTTCTTCAAGAATATCTAAATAATATTTTATAAAGACAATCAGAGTTATAAGCGTTGATTTAAAAAAATGTTGTCAAAGATCTGTTAAAATCATAAGTGTGTATTTTTAAGGTATATTTATTACATTTATATATATTTATTTATATTTATTATTTATTACAAGCTTATTTAAAAAATTATATTGTATATATATACATTAAAACTGCATATTTCTCTTTTCATCGAAAATGTATTAGTATTTATTCAGTAGGGAAACGTTTCACTAGTAATTTTTTTTTATTTTATAATATAATTTTTTACTTCTTCTTTTTAATTTTTTTAAGTTAAAATGTCGAATAAAAACCATTAATAATATTTTTAAAATAATGATAGTAGAACTATTAGGAAGATTTTATCTTCTAAAATAATCAGACTTATTCTGTATATTTACTAGGGAGATTTCTCCCATGTACGAAATTTTTCGCTTTCACATTCTCGCCTTATTCTGAATGAATAGATTTATTTAATTTCCATATTTTATCTCTTCAAATTCTTAAAGTGGGAAATTATTTTATGATATGCTACTTAATTTTTTTACATTCCGTAGCAATATTTGCTGGAGCATGCATGGTTAACAATAGGATTTCCAATGGCATTTTATTTGTTGTTTTCGAGTTAAAAATGTGTATACAATCATTTATAATATTCTAAATTGTCATAGAATAAGTATTGTGTAGATATTTTTCCTAAAAATATTTATTACTTATGTTTTTGTAGTCAGCTCCCTTTTTTGGAGTAGTAGATGTATAGTGGTTTTTGGAACCGATCATGGCCTTGTGGCTAGGTTCCCATTCATGAAAAATAAAGAAATTGAAATTGAAAAAAAAATTATTTGCAAAAATTTTCGCACAAAATGTCATCTCATTCTCCCAATTCCCTGTAATCCAGAATAACTTATTTTCTCTAAAGCATATTTACAGAATAAACCAAAAGCGAGAATGCGAAAAAATCACTGTGATCGAGTAAATTCACGTGGAATTGACATCCAGAATAAGGCTGAATATTTAATGCTTAAATTTTTATAGTCAGCATCCTTTTCATTTATTGGCGGAAAAAATTCTTATTAATTGCCATCACATTCATTTTACTTAGTATAATACATTTTCCTATATAGCCAATTTTCTCACTTTTAACCTTCGTTTAGACAAAAGACAAAAGTGAGAATGCGAAAAAATTCACTCTGAAATGTTATTTAGACAAAAATCGATAGCAGGAATGCTATCCCGAATAATGTTGCCAGTATCTGTTGGAACACCATCTGGTTTTGGTCGTCTTAACATATTGTGTTTATATTCCACAGGATGATGACGTCTACAATGGGTGGCACGATTCGATTTGGATTTAAATGTAAAATCACAATAGGAACATTTATACAAGGCAATGCCCGTGTGAGTTGCAACATGTTCCTAAAACGAGCAATTATGATTATATTACAAAATTGGTTATTAGAAATAACTCAAAATAATACCTTCAATAAAGTCGGTGTCTTAAAGGCCTTCTCACACATTTGACATTTATGTTTCTTAACGGGATTATGACGAAATTGAATATGTTTTCGTTTAGCCTCACGCGTCGACGAAACAAAACCACAAATTTCACAACGATGTTCCGTATCGATGAGTACGTGCATATTTAACATATGACGTTGTAGGGTGGCCCGTGTCGCATATAAGTTACCACAATAGCTACACTGGACCGGATCTCGTGGCATATGATGTTCACGTATATGTCGTTGTAGGGCATTGGCTGTACTTTTGGCTTCGCCGCATTCATCACAACGGTGTGGTTGTGGCTTTTGCTGTTTATGTCGTTTCTGCAGATGACTTTTCATATATCGATCACAAGGAAATCTATAAAATAAATACAATGGAAGTAATGTAAATTCTATATTTTATATTTCAAAATATATATTTACATACTTCTTTATTGACAGAGTGCCTTAAAATATATTTTCTTTTACAAACTGTAACTATTATCACGAAAGTTGAAGTAGTTTAGACAATATATTTGTTGGAGGTACTAATCGAATTAAAGCAAATTCTTTTCAATCATTTATACCACAGAAATCCTCTCTGCTATATAATTCTTTCCCACAATTCATAAAAATTATAAAATTAACCTAGATTTTTAAGTTTTATATTCTACAACTCCATGGATTGAAGACCTGATAGAGGGTTTATATAAATATTTAAACTATTTGCTTTCTCTTTCACAATCTCGCCTTATTCTGAATGAAAAGAGAAAAGCAGAGAATATTATTTCAAATACTATCAGAACAACAATAAGTGCCGATTCTCAAAATAATACTTCTTCAAGAATATTTAAATAATATTTTATAAAAGACTATCAGAGTTAAAGGCGTTGATTGTTTATAGAATATGTTTTCAAAGATCTGTTAAAACTATACTATACTGTATATATTTATTAAAAGGATTATTAGCAATACGAACAGATTTCTTTTTTGCGACAAACACAGCTGTAAAAGTGTTTTTATTGTTATTTAAACTTTATAACAATGTAAATCTGAAATATCAAGAATCCCCTGGGAAACTTGTTATTATTGGAAAAATATATAACAGTTGGAAAATATAGCAACATACAAGGGCATGTGAAACAGCTGTTTTGATGCAATTTGGCGCAAAAACTACAACAGATTACAAATAAAAGAACATTTTTTGATAATGACAAAAATCGCATTGGAAAAAATGTATGTTGTTTTGTATAATAACATATAAATTTAAATATATTTATTAGATATTTAAATTTATTTTCTTATAATAAAAAAATTATTGAAACAATAATTCCAAAAATTAAAACATATTTTTTTCTATATGGACTCAGTATTTGGTATGGCTGTGGGGCGAGCTCTTCTTATCATATTGGCATTATATTCGACTGGATGACGACGACGATAATGGGTAGAACGATTCGATTTTGATTTGAATGAGGCATCACAATAGGCACAATTATATAAATCAATGCCCGTGTGTATAGCGGTGTGTTCCTAAAAGGAGATTTTATTTCAAATTAAAATTAAATCTAAAAGTTATTCTTTCATACTCTCACCTTCAATAGAGTTGGTGTCTTAAAAGCCTTCTCACACATGGTGCACTTATGACGTTTCTCCGGATTGTGTTTGAATTGTTTGTGTCGCCTTTTGGCCGTACGTGAACTAGACACAAAACCACATATTTCACAACGATGTTCCTGATCGGCACGAACATGCATATTGAGGACATGACTTTTCAGAGTCCATCGTGTCGAATACCATTTACCACAATAGGTACACTGTTCGGGAACTTTGGGTGCATGTACCCTTTGCTGGTGTATAAGTAAGGCATGCAAGGTGTGCGATACCTTGCCACAGGTATCACACACAAACTCCTTGGGTGGATTGTGATGTTTGACATGACGTATTAAATACATTTCACAGGGGAATCTGCAAGATGTTATAGAATAGAGAGAGAAAAAATATGATTAAATTAACACAAGTATTTGTATTTGTACCTACACGCAGTTATGAGAGTTGGAGGAGGTTTTTGTGAAAGTCTTTTGCTTATTTTTTCATAACACAACCTAAAGTTTGGGATCATTAATATGGTTTTCTGAACACCAACACAAATAACATTATTTCTCCCCTGTGGAAAATTAAAACTCCCGTTTTTGCAAGTCATTGAAGAAAAGACTTTATTAAATAGAATAATTAAATTCTCATGCTACAAAAAACCCCTATTGCATTTCGGTATTAACCGCTGGATTTTGTATATAATTATTAATGCTACTGGGACAGGGACGTCTTCTCATATTGGCCATATATTCTGCGGGATGATGACGTTTGTAGTGGGTGGAACGATTAGATTTCGATTTGAATGAAGCATCACAATAGGCACAATTATATAGATCCACACCGGTATGAGTTGCTGTGTGTTCCTAGAAAATAAATGAAAACAAAAAAATCATAAAAATCCACAATTTAAAATTTCAAGAGACTCACACAACTCACCTTCAACAGAGTCGGCGTCTTAAAGGCCTTATCACACATGGTACACTTGTGTTTCTTCTCCGGATTGTGTTTGAATTCTATGTGTCGTTTCTTGGCCGTTTTCGACGATGATACAAAACCACAAATTTCACAACGATGTTCCTCATCGGCATGTACATGCATATTTAGTAAATGGCGACGCATTGTCGCCCGACTAGAATACCATTGACCACAATAGGTACATTGTTCGGATACTTTGTCGTGCACCCGTCGCATATGATGTTTTAGAGCATCGAGTGAATGTATCACCTTGCCACAGGATTCGCAAATGACTTGTTTGGTCGGATAGTGACGTTCCAAATGACGCGTCAAATACATTTCACATGGGAATCTGAAAGAAAATAAAAGAAAAAAATAATACAACGATTTTTTCAACGTAAACAATATTCCAAGCTGACCTGACCAATTAACGATGAACAAAAGACAAACAAAAATTGGAATTTTAAGTGTAGTTTTGAGATAACTTTTGGAGATTTAGTTGGCCTAAATATTTGTATTAATATTGCTTTTTTATTTAAATATTTTTAATAATTAAAAAAAACTATTTTTTTTTTTTTTTGTAAAACTGATACTTGAGGACAAGCTATGATTTCAATGTACATAGAAATTCAATATTTACAAATGTATATAGTAAAAGAATTAATACAAATTTATATTTTTTTGTAATATTTATTTTTTAAGTTAAAAATATTTTGTTTTAATATTCATTATATGTAACATTTGTTGTTGTTGTAACAGCCCTATTGCTTTTACACAATGGTCTGAGGTGACAGACGTTGGCCGAGTAAAACTCGGGTCGTTTCGGATCGTAGACCCCTCTGTCGTGGAAACGATCGAACATTTGTAATAACTTTTAGTGGAGATGTTATATGTAATTATGGTGACGTTGATGATTTATACGTTTCAATATCTTGTGTGAATAACCTGAAAAATCCAAATGAAATATTTAAAAAAGTAAGATCACACTATTATTTCAAATTAACTTACCTTAGCATTGAAACTTGAAATATTTGATAAAACAGATGACATGTATGCTTTTTTTAATTTATGTTTTAAAAAAGTAAATTAGTTTCAATATATGCAGCCTTATTGTGGACATCAATTCAACGTGAATTTTTCCTCGTTCTTCCCTTTAAAAACTGGCAGCGAATTTCTTCGCATTCTTGTTTTCCCTTATTCTGAATCAAGTTCGTTATAAAGTTTAAATAACAATAAAAAGTAAAAAAATTAAAAATTAATAAATAAAACAATGGGGCAACACATATTACAACTAAAATTACAATATGGCAACACCAAAATCTTTTTTCAACCACCATTTTCGAAAATCCGAAAAATCGAATCCGCATCTCGCATTTTTTGCTTCTCCCTATTCGTTTAGAATAAGTCAAGATTGTGAAAGCGAAAAATTTTTCACAAGCGACATCTCTCCCTGGCGAATGCCCAGAATAAGGCAGATTTATTTATAAAAATACACTGGTCACTGTCTTCGATCAAATATTTTATAAAATGTATTAATTTGTAGTTCACATTGCCACTGATTAAATCCAATGTGAAAGCTATAATTCGTCTTACGTATTAAAAAAAATACAAGCTTATATAGTTGCAACAATTCTTTAAAAAACATATTATTTAGAAAAATCAGTTCTTAAATCCATAATAGAAAAAACAACCTTTCATATAAGAAGTGTCCCTGAAAAGTTCGAAACAATACTTTATCATTATTACATTCATAATCACACATTTTCCAATTTCCGTATTTGGTAACATTTTTAAAATTTAATTCATTTCAATTTAATTATTTCATTAAATTCTTTTAATAATGTATTCTTTAGAAAAATTAGGACTTAAATCCATAATATAAAAACAACCCCTCATATAAGAAGTGTCCCTGAAAAGTTCGAAATTCACATATTTGGTAACATTGTTAAAATTTAATTAATTGCAGTGTAATTATTTCATTTAAAATAAAAATTATTCATTGATTAATTCATATTCATAAATAACAGAAATTTCATCATCACAATCCTCATTGGTATCCTCCTCAAGTAATTCAATCTGAACACTTTGGGGTGTGGGTGATCGAGCTTTTGTTGAACTTCTATTATATTCCATAGGATGAATGCGTTTCCAATGATTTATACGATTCGATTTTGATTTAAACGAAGCACTACAATAGTCACATTTATATAAATCCACACCAGTATGGGTAGCCATGTGTTCCTGAAAATTTACAATTTGCGGCGGGATTAATGTAATCTACTCAATTTACAAATGCAATTCTACGACTTACCCTCAATAGAATAGGAACTTTGAAAGCCTTATCACACAGGCCACATTTGTGACGCTTTTCGGCATTATGTTTGAAACGAATGTGTCTCCTTTTTGCATCACGTGTTGTCGACACAAAACCACATATCTCACAACGATGTTCTTCGCCGGCATGAGTATGCATATTGAGGACATGCGTTAGCAATGAACTGTGGGTCGAATACCATTTGCCACAATGGCTACATTGTTCGGGAATTTTTTGGGGTTTTGGTGCGTGTACAGCTCTTTTGTGTTTACGATAAGAGTCACGGGTACGCAACACTTTGCCACATATATCACACATAATCTCATAGGAGGGATTGTGATATTCCAAATGCCGGGCCAAACGTTTTTTACTTGGATATCTGTAAGTGCAAGGAATTTGGAAAAATGTATATAGATGTAAATCAGAATTACGCCACATCGAGTGGGTGGGTAGTATACGTAGAATTAATATGAAGAAACTACAAGAAGGCCGAGAGTACACCATTTTAAAGTTAAACTTGTCACGATTTGAAGATATCTTATGTACGAATCTTAAGAAAAAAAGTTGCTACATTTTTTTCGTCTACAATTTTGCACAACTTCCAAATAGAATTGTATAGAGATGTGTTTTAGTTTAAAAGCTGGTTGTACTTAGTAAATAGTGAGTGTTCTGCGATTCATTTAGATTTACAAGGTTTGTTTTTTTTTAATTCCATTATTTCATATATATATATATATATAGTGTCTTAAGTTGAAAAGTAAAATAATATTAATAACAAATAGTGGGAATATTTTAAAATAATATATCACATTTATCTCAAATAAGCCTTTTGGCATTAATAAAAACATATTTCTTCTATTTATTTTAATAGTTTCAATTCAATTCCTTTTTTTATTTCCAACAATATACATTTTATTAATAAAAATCATTCATCAAGCTCTTCATATAAATAAATAACATTAATTTCATCATCATTATTATCATTGTTATCTTCAATTAGTTCAATGTTTATGGGCTGGGGAGCCGCCAAGCGCCATTGGCTTGCCGAACCATTGTATTCCAAAGGATGATGACGTTTGCAATGATTTATACGATTCGATTTCGATTTAAATGTGGCCGTACAATAGTCACATTTATATAAATCCACACCAGTGTGAGTGGCCATATGTTCCTGAAAAAAAAAGTAAATAATTAAAATCAAAAAAAAAAAAAATCAATTACAGTTCCACACCTTACCTTCAACAAAGTGGGCACCTTAAAAGCCTTATCACACAGACCGCATTTGTGTCGCTTTTGCGCTCTATGCTTGAAACGAATATGTTTCTTTTTAGCCTCACGTGTCGTCGATACAAAACCACATATTTCACAACGATGTTCTCTATCCGTATGTATATGCATATTGAGAACATGAAATTGTAGAGTCGATCGTGTCGAATACCATTTGCCACAATAGCTGCATTGTTCGGGTTCTTTTTTCACTTTCTTTGTGTGTACAACGGCTTTATGTTTTTGTAGTGTGTTGCGCGTACGCAATACTTTGCCACAAATATCACAGATAACCTCTTTGGCGGGATTGTGATATTCCAAATGTCGGGTCAAGCGTTTCTTACTCGGATATCTGTAAGTGTAAGGAATTTTTTGAAAGGTGTGAGATTGGCACCCAGATATACAAAAACAGCTCATTTCTTTTATTTTTATTATTGGTTTATATTTATTCAATATATTTTTTTTTTTTTTTTTTTTTAAACGTAAATAAAGGGATGTATTGAATATTTCGAAATATAAAAGTGTTTTCTATCCTTCCGAAAGTCGACGTTCATAATCATAAACTAAAAAAACATCGTTACAACCTGGCCAAACTTGTTTTATTCTCCAGCAAGGAGTAGTGGGCATTCAGAATACCTATAATCGTCCCAAAACTTTTATGATACTCTGTTTGAAAAATTACGTTATTCTGGTTGAAAACTTCCGACTATGATCATCAAATAGGTGCACCAAAGCCCCATATATCTTTCGATATGCACGAAATTTGGCTCCCATATAAATTTTCGTCCGATTTAAAGTAAATGGTGTGCCAAAGTCCCTAAATATCTTTCGATATGCAAGAAATTTGGTATAGCGTATTGAATTGAGTCTATGATGTGTGATAAGTTTCGTGAAAATCGGTTCAGATTTAGATATATATCCCATATATATTTTCCTACGATTTAAGGTAAATGGTGCACCAAAGTTTTTATATATCTTTCGTTCAATTTCATTTTGAAAATGTTCTTTTGAAAAGGAGACGTCTGTTAGGAAACTATGTAGAATATACCCAAAGTGGTGAAGGATATCATATAGTCGGCCCAGTCCGACTTTACTACTTTCCTTACTACTTTTATTTTCAACATTCCAATTCACAATATAATTCAATTTTTATTTTCAAAAAAATATTTCATTAATAAAATATCCAATCAAATATTATTACTATATTTTTAGAGAGTGAGTCAGAGTGGAATTTAACAGCATTACTATACAAACATAGTTTTGAAATAAATTTAAACATCAATTGTTTCAATTTTAAAAATCTCTACAATTTCATAATCATCATCATCAGCATTATTATGGTTAGGTTTTTCAATATTTATGGGTTGAGGTACCGAGCGTCGTTTCAGCGAACTATTATACTCCAAAGGATGATTACGTTTACAATGATTTGAACGATTCGATTTCGATTTAAACGTAGCCGTACAATAATTACATTTATATAAATCCACACCAGTATGGGTGGCCATATGTTCCTAAAAAAAAAAAACGAATAAAAAACAACAATTAAAATTGCAACAAAATTCAATGAAGAGTTGTTCTTCACTTACCCTCAACAGGGTGGGAACCTTAAATGCCTTATCACACAGACCGCATTTGTGACGTTTTTCCGCCGTATGCTTGAAACGAATATGTTTCTTTTTGGCCTCACGTGTCGTTGATACAAAACCGCATATCTCACAACGATGTTCCTTATCCGTATGTATGTGCATATTGAGGACATGAAATTGTAGAGTCGAATGTGTCGCATACCATTTGCCACAATATGTACACTGTTCGGGATCTTTTTTCACTTTCTTTTCGTGTACAACTTGTTTATGTTTGTGTAAGGTGCCGAGCGTACGCAATATTTTGCCACAAATATCACAGATGACTTCTTTGGCCGGATTATGATAATTCATATGACGGGCCAAACGTTTTTTACTAGGATATCTAAAAATTGTAACGAAGTGTGAAATACAAAATAATGAACAGAAAGAAACAAAAAAAAAGAAACACAAATAGTCAAGTTATACACAGAATATTTAGAGGGATATACCTGGCCATAAATTGTCTTTAATTCTTGTCAAGTTTACAAAGAGATTGAGTAAGAGAATACGTTCTCTACTAAATAAAGTTTTGATTTATATACAATAAGCCAATTCTTAAATTGGAGGATGTTCTTATAAGTTCTTTTATGCAATAAGCCACTAATTTTTTTAAATCCATAAAATTGACGCATAATTTAATATAACTATTAATTAATGATATCAACCCACATTTCATATTAAATTATTCATTTTATTTTTTCAAATGGCATCACATTTATCTATAATTACAGAATTTCATTTGGAAGTCTTAAAATAATCAAAATAAGTTTCTTTTACATGCTAATTCATTTTAATAAATTTCATTTTTAAAACACATTTGTTGTTTTTTTATTCAACATTGTCGTTTTCTTCCAATTCATAAACAATAACACCCTCCAAATCCTCCTCATCATCATGGAGATTTTCTTCAAGTAGTTTAAGGTTTGAGTTAAGTTTTTCGTGTGGTCCTGAGCGACGTTGTGATTTCGCCGAACTGTTATACTCCAAGGGATGATGACGTTTACAATGATTTATACGATTTGATTTGGATTTAAAAGTGGCAGTGCAATAATCACATTTATACAAATCCACACCAGTATGAGTCGCCATATGTTCCTGGAAAATTGACGGACATGAAATTAATAGTCGAATAGAAAATAAAAAAATCTCTACTTACTCTCAACAGTGTTGGAACCTTAAAAGCCTTATCACACAGACCGCATTTGTGGCGCTTTTCCGCTCTATGCTTAAAACGAATATGTTTCTTTTTGGCCTCACGTGTCGTCGACACAAATCCACATATCTCACAACGATGTTCTTTATCCGTATGTATATGCATATTGAGAACATGTAATTGTAATGTTGATCGTGTCGAATACCATTTGCCACAATAGCTACATTGTTCGGGAACTTTTGGTTTTTTATTGTGCACTGAATTTTTATGTTTTTTCAGTGTATCACGGCTACGCATAGTTTTGCCACAAATATCACAGACAACCAAATTCGAGGGGCTGTGATAGCGTATATGGCTGTGCAATAGAATTTTCGTTGCATATCTGAAAATGTAATGCATATTGAAATAAAGAATACCAAAACTAAACAAAAAAAATAATAAAAAAATCTAAAAATTCTCCTAAGAAGAAATATTTTTTAAAGAATATTTTTTTAAAAGATCATTAGGCCATCAGGACAATAGGCGTGAATTTTTAAAGAATAATTTTTTAAAGACCATCAGGCCAATAGACTTGGATTTTTAAAGATTATCAGAGCCATAAGCCTCAAGTTATATTTTAAAGGACCGCCATTGGGTTTTTAACATAATTTTTCAAAGACATACTTTTTAAGAATAGCCTATTAATATTTAAAATTTAAAGAGCCAACTTTAAAATTAATTGTTTTTTTATTAAACAAACAATATCTAAAACTAAAGTAATTACATAAAATTGCAAGACTAGTGGCAAAAAAATTTGCATAGATTTCATTATAACCTCATTCATTTCTACATAATTTCTGTATGAGTGATTTCCGATGGATTCCCTTCAAAATGTTCCATTAAATTTGTATTTTTGCTCTCATTCACGGAGGATATTTGATTTAAATCAAAATTTTGTATATAACTGCCAGGATTATTATCTTTAACAATAGCCGTTGGTCGGGTACGTCTTGTCATATTCGGTATATATTCTGTAGGGTGATGTCGTTTATAATGGGTCGAACGATTCGATTGTGATTTAAATGTTGCCGCACAAAATAAACACTGATACAAATCAATACCGGTATGTGTTGCCATGTGCTCCTGCAAGAGAAGCCAGATAGATATCAATACATTATTAAATGATAATTCTCAAAATCTGAAATACTCTCACTTACTTTCAATAGAGTTGGCGTTTTAAAGGCTTTTCCGCACATGGCACATTTATGTCGCTTTTCCGGATTATGGCGATATTGTATGTGTTTCTTTTTGGCCTCACGCGTTGAGGATACAAAACCACATATTTCACAGGTATGATCTTCATCGGCATGTACATGCATATTGACGACATGACGTTGCATTGACCAACGGCTGGAATACCATTTGCCACAATGTTCACATTGTCGTGGAATTTTCGGTTCGTGAACTTTTTTCTTGTGATGCTGCAGCGAATTGATGGATGCCGTTACCGTTCCGCAGATATCACAGATAATACCCTTTGAGGGTATGTGAATTTTAATATGATTCGTTAGAGACATTTTACATGAAAATCTGCAATGGCAATGAATAAGAGAGTTGAAGCGGATTTGGTTGTTGTTGCATTTTGGTAAGAATTAAAGGATTGTTTTTTTTAGAAATCACAATGTTGGATGCTTTTTGTAAAAATGAGGAATATCATTTAAAGAATGGAAAATTTTTCGTTAAAATCCACTTTTACTGGCCTGATGATGGTCCCTTCGAAAATTTTAATTAAAATCTACTAATTTTGCCACAACAATTTTATTTAAAAATTCATTCTTATTGAGTGATTTTCAAAAATATTCCTTAAAAATCCTCGCCATAAAATCTTTCACGGTCTTATATATTAAGAATCTACTATTATTGGCTTGATTATCTTTTAAAAAATATACTTTTAAAATTCAAGATTATTACCCTGATTATCTTTTCAAAATACTTTAAAAATAGGTGTGTCTGGTTACTTTTCCAGTAACATTTATTCATTAAGTTCTAGTTCAGAGAGTAAGCCTTTCTTACTCTCTTTTGCGATAATACTGAAAAAGTAAACAGACAACATTAATAAGATTTAGCAAATAAACTGCTGATTCAAGAAAACATTTGTTTGCGCCAAAATAAACAACAAACAAAGGACGAACACAATTATTTGTATTACATTTAATATTAAAAATAAAATGAATGATAAAAGAAAAATTGATCTGGTATGTTCCCCGGGAACATTTAAGTTCCCTGCATCAATACATTGCCCTCTATCTGGAACTTGCATAAAAATATGTAAGGAATTAGTTTCTAATTTAATGAAACTTTGCATTACTTACGAATTTTCTTCCATTTTTCTGTAATTAACTGCAAATTGAACTTTGCAAATTAAAAAAAAATGTTTTAAATAATTTTTGTGTTTGGTCAGAAAACAGCTGATCAGAAAATGGCTGAGTTGCAAAATCTTACTGAATAAAATTCTTTCTGTAAACTCCAGCAACTTTGTTGTTGTTCAACTGTCAAACTTGCCCTCTCACTGACTGTCTTTTACTGGATTTTTGTGTAAACAGACAACATTTAGTAACATTTGGTAACAATTGTTACCAAATATCGAGTTAACAGACAGAGCTATTCTCAGATTATATTAATAACTTTTCCTGAGTTTGCTCTCTTATGTAAGAACAGCTGATTAGTTTAAAAGCTGATTAGCTGAACAGATGTTCTGTTAAACAGCTGATTAGTTTAACAGCTGATCAGTTGTACAGCTGCGTCGTACAGTCGAAAACTCAAATATATATTTTTTTGTTTGTAAAATAGTTATTTAATTTTAAACCTTAAGATAATACATTTTTTTATATATTCATTATTATATATTTTACATTCTGAGTTGACAAATTGTACAAATAATCAAAAATTACTTAGTAATCAAATATCATATGATCGTCCAAAACAATTGTAAGGTTTGGGGAATAGAAGTTATATTTTCATAAACAAAATAAGATGTATTTTAAATAAAATTTTCTGAATGGTACATAAGTTGTTTTTTAAAAAAACTTCTTAATTTATATTTTATTTAAAATAAAATAACTAATTTTTTATTACTATTAAATTAAAAAATAATCATAATACTATATTATTATATACTTTGGAAACATATTTTCAAACATTTCCTTCTTGATTCAACGACTGGCATGAAACAATTTGCTGAGGCGTATTTAAATCGGTAGTCGTGGTTTGATAACTTGATATGGCTTTTGGTAAATCACGTCTTACAATAGTGGGATTATATTCAGCCGGATGGTGACGCCTATAATGGGTATAACGATTCGATTTCGATTTGAACGAGGCCTCACAATAGGCACAGCTATATAAATCGATGCCGGTGTGTGTGGCCAAATGCTCCTGAAAGATGTCATTGGAAAAAATCGTTTAAACAATTATGAAAATTTCTTTTAAAACTTCCTTTCGACTTACTTTCAAAAGAGTCGGCGTCTTAAATGCCTTCTCACACATCGTACATTTGTGTTTCTTTTCGGGATTGTGTTTAAAGCGTTTATGCTGCCTCAATGCCGTTCGAGTTGTCGATACAAAACCACAAATTTCACAACGATGTTCATTATCAGCGGTTGTGTGCATATTGAGGACATGCCTTAGCATATGGGCCCTGGTCGCATACCATTTTTGACAATATTTACACTGTGCCGCCACCTTGGGGGCGTGTACCTTTTTCTCATGCTTCTTCAGGGTATCTAATGTCGGTTTGACCGCACCACATATTTCACATATAAATTCTTTATCGGGATAATGATATTTAAGATGCCTAGCCAAATACGCTTCACAGGCATATCTGAAATTGTACATGTGTGTGAATTTGTGAAAATACCAACAAATAGAACGAACGAATTTCAGAATATGCTTAAGTAAAAAAATGGAAGGTATAGAAAGAGTGTGTGCAACTTAAAATATATTTAGAGACGAAAATTGGAAATGTTCCGATTACGAATGAGTACAAATTAAATAATTGCTTCGCCTTGGAACCCAAAATACTTTGCTCTGTCATGTACGATTATCAGGTGAACAGCTGATCAGGTAAATAGCTGATCAGGTGAACAGCTGATCTGGTTAACAGCCGATCAGGTAAACAGCTGATCAAGTGAACAGTTGATTAGCTAAATTTAAATTTACAAAAGTCCATTGGAGAAGAACGTGTTAAGAGGTAAATTTTTTCTTTAGAGTTGTGTTACGTAGAGTTCACGAATTCTTAATAAAAATGGATTATTAATAGGTATATTAGTTTCAATTTTTTTTAATTTCCCTAAAACTCCCGAAAAAAGAGAGTATATTAAAAAAAATGTTTTGAGAGAGCTGAGACAGCCCGTCAACTCTCTCACACACAATCAAAAAAAATGTGTAATTTAAATCAAGGCAAATTTCCACTTTCTACTAAAACACAAAACAAAACAGCTTACAACTTTAATTTTAATTTAATATTACTCCAAGAATGTACATATTTCAAAAAGTTATCTTCTATTTTATAATTTCACATCACTTTAACAATAGGTATGTTCGTTTACACAATATTATTACTTAATATTTTTCGTTCGTTCGTTGGCAAAATCCCAGTAAAAAAGAGCGAATTGAGAGAGAAAAATTGCAAATTCTAAAAAATAGATGCTTAATTATCAGGTGAACAGCTGATATGTTTAACAGCTGATTAGGTGACCAGCTGATTATTTGAACAGATGCGAAAAGTTTAAAACTCTGAATAAACTTTTTTTGCAAAAGTTTAGTAAAAAAAGCGAATTGAGAGAGAAAATTTGACAGTTGTATTAGTGAGTATTTGCAAAATCTTTCTGGGACATTTTTCCAATAACATCAGCTGAATTTTTATAAGTTGTATCAAATGAAATAATCAGTAATTTTTTTAGTTTCCTCTCTTATGTTAAAAAGCTGATAAGTTTAACAGCTGATCAGGTAAACAGCTGATCACGTGAACAGCTGATGTTGTTCGTTTACTTTTTGCCATTTTCTCTTTTCTTTCTCTCTTTCCCTTGTTTTAATCTCAAAAAATTCTTACTGATTAAACGGAAAATGTAAACGAACATACCTAATTTTTTTTCTTTTTTTTAGAATAAGTATATTAGGAATAGTTAATATCATAAAATCACAGCTGAGAAATGTCATCTTCATCAAAATCTTCAAGCACTTCTATATGATATTCTTCAATAGCAGTAGGTTTTGGCCGCTTTTCCATTTTAGAATATTCCAAAGGATGCATTCGCTTATAGTGTGTAAAACGATTTGAATTGTATTTAAAAGTAGTCGGACAAAAGGCACACTGATACAAATCAATACCGGTATGGGTTGCAGTGTGTTGCTGTAATATTGAAATTATTAATTTTTATTGCGGAAATTTGAAGCTACTACTTTTTTGTCTCACTTACTTTCAATTGAGTCGGTGTTTTAAATGCCTTATCACACATCGCACATACATGTCGCTTTTCAGGGTCGTGTTTGAAACGTTTATGCTGATCTAGGGCGGAACGTGTTGAGGATTTATGGCCACAAATATCACAACGATGTTCAGCACCCGCTGTTGTATGCATATTTATGACATGCATTAGCATGTGCGGCCGTGAAACATACCATTTCTGGCAATACATACACTGGGCCGGTATTTTCGGTTCATGTACCTTACGTACATGCCGTCGAAGTATGGCCTGGGCCGAAAATACTTTGCCACATGTTTCACAAATGTACTCCTTGGTATGTAGTGATCTTTGATGTTTTATTAGTAGTTCTTCATTTGTGAATCTGAAATGTGTTAATTAGGACAATGTGGAGAAGAGAGGGGGAAATCAATTTTGTGAAGAACGATAATGATGACAGTGTGATATTAGAAATAGAAGTTTGGAGTGTTTTTTTGACAATGAAAAAAGTATTAAATATCTTCACAGGTACATGCCATTCTAAAATTCAAAGACTCTATAATGCATCCCAAGAAAATCCCTAACATATTTGCAAATTCTAAAAATCCATGCTTAATTATCAAGTAAACAGCTGATTAGTTTAAAAGCTGCGAACATTTGAAAATTTGGAATATTATTTTTTTGTTTGCAAAAGTTTAGCAAAAGAGAGCGATTTGAGAGAGAAAATTTGACAGTTGTATTACTGAGTATTTTCAAATTCTTATTTGGAAATTTTATCCAATAAAGACTATCCAATAATATCAGCTGATATTTTATAAGATGTTTCAAATGAAATACTCAGTAATTTTTTTAGTTTGCTCTCTCGTGTAAGGAAAGCTGATTGGTTGAACAGCTGATTAGTTGAACAGCTGATTGGTTGAACAGCTGATTAGTTGAACAGCTGATTAGTTGAACAGCTGATTAGTTGAACAGCTGCGAACATTTGAAAAGCCCGGTAAGTATAAGTCCATATTTTTATTGATTTCACATTGGCCACTGATTCCGAAGTGTCTTACTACCGGCGAAGTGAGCCGCGTTCTTACATTGAACACCAATTTCTACAGTCTGTCAAGAATAGATAATAATACCAATTATATTCACAGCCCAATCATGAATATCCGAAAGGAATTGGATACTCAGGGAAAAAATAATTTTCTCGCGGAATGAATACTCAGATCATGATAAAATTAAAAATATATTCATATGTAAATATGGAATCACCAATGAGCCTTCTAGCACCTTGTGGGCCCTTTTTGATATACAATTTACGAATGTGATACATTTGTTATTACTTTCACCACACTGTGGTACAGGGTATTATGACTTTGTGCATATGTTTGTAAGAGGCAAAAGGGAACGAGATAGAAACATGGTTCCTTTTGAGAATATGCATAGAATCACTTGCTGAGTCGATTTATGCATGTCCGTCCACATAGAATCACTTTCTGAGTCGATTTATGCATGCTCGTCCGTCTGTTGATGTTAAATTGTGAACAAAGTACAGGTCGCATTTATCATCCGATTTGGAAGAAATTTGGTACAGCTCATTTATTTGGCCCAAGGACGAACCCTATTGAAATTGGTGAAAATCGGCTTAGATTCAGATATAGCTCCCATATATATTTTCGTTCGATTTTATGTAAATGGTGCACCAAAGTCACCATATATGTTTCGATTTGAATTGAATTTGATATATCGTATTAAATTAGATCTATTTAATGTAAATGGTGCACTAAAGCCCCTATATATCTTTTGATTTAGACGAAATTTGGCATAGCATCTGAATTAAGTCTAGAATTATGTGTTAAGTATCGTGAAAATCGGTTCAGATTTAGATATAGTCCCCATTTGTATTTTCGTCCTATTTGATGTAAATGGTGCACCAAAGTCCCTACATACCATTCGACTTGCACTAAATTTGGCACTGCATACTGAATTGAGTTTAGAATGATGTGTGCTATGTTTCGTGAAAATCGGTTCAGATTTGAATATAGCTCTTATATTAATTTTTTCGTCCGATTTTATGTAAATGGCGCACTAAAGCGCCTATATTTCTAACTATTTACACGAAATTTGGCATATGGTAACCTGCTGACATTTCGCAATTATTATGGGCCAATGACTGAAGCCAATGGCCAATGATATCATTGAACCATACAGATGCGAAATCCGATTGGCAAATCCACCATAGACCAAATATCCCAAATACGCCGAGTTCTGGAAAAGATACCCGAAAAGCACATCGACAATAATTGATAAGGAAGTTTAAGTCGTAAAGGTTCTTCAATATCAAACAAGGATTCAGACAAGGTGGCAATCTATCAGGGAGGCTTAACATTATACGGGATGCAAAGATAATGGCTAGGCAAGTAACAGTACAGGCTAATGACATTGAAACATTGCGAGCAATAGCTGCTACCTTAGAAGCATCAATGCCTTAGAAGCTTTAAAATATGCGAAAATGGTATTTCGTATGAAAAAAATATCCTAACCCTTATAATTCTTTGAAAAAAAAAAACAAATCCTCTTTAACATTTTTCAAAACAGTTAAGTATATTTAAAGCAGGATTTAAAATATTCCTTTTTTGTTAAATATATCCCCCCTACGTCAGATCTATTGTTTGTTGAAAATCTTCCGGGGATAGTATTATTACTTCTAAATTGTTCAAATCACTAGCAGAGCCATCTAAATCATTAGCAGACTCATCGAGCATTTCGGTAATATCTGCAATTCGCTCATAGTCTGTTATCGGTGTGGGCTTTGATCTTTGTTTCATTTTGGCATATTCTTCGGGATGCATACGCCTATAATGCATACTACGATTCGCTTGAAATTTAAATGTCGATTCACAATATGCACACTTGTATAAATCGATGCCGGTATGTGTTGATAAATGTTCCTGCAAGCAAGACGATAATTATTATCTCTCTCTCTGTCAAACTCAAATCGACAACTTACTTCCAATTGATTTCTGGTTTTATATGCCCTGCCACATGCAGCACATTTGTGTTTTCTTTGTGGATCGTGTTTGAAACGTTTATGCTGATAGAGGGCCGATGGCGATGATGCACTGGCGCCACAAATATCACAACGATGTTCAGCATCTGCCGCTGTGTGCATATTGTAGATGTGAGTCGACAAATTCTGACGTGTCACATACCATTTGCCACAATATTTGCATTGTTCTGGTACTTTCTCACGGTGCACTTTGTACAGGTGCATCGACAGGGCTTTACGTTTTGGCAAAATACGACCGCATATTTCACAAATGAATTCTTTTTTCGCAACGTCAGAATGTTCTTTTTGATGTTCAGCGAATTCATTTTCACATGAGAATCTGAAATTTTCGTAGAGAATTAACGCAAATTAGACTGGCAGGTGAAAGCAAAAATAAACCGATAGCGGAAACGAACTGCTGAACGAACACTTCTATAACGTATATAGAAAATTCGTTGTAAAAAGAGATGTGAGCATTCCCAATTGTACTTGGAAATATCACTACCGAGAAGTTCGGATCTATATTTGAAAGTATGGAGTGTTTGAAGAAAACGATTTATTTAGATAGACATCAGCATCAATATTCCCATTTGCAAAATAGAACCAGTAAGGAAAGTTGTAAAGTCGGACTGGGCCGGATATGATACCCTTCACCACTTTGGGTATATTCTACATAGTCTCCTAACAGAAGTCGCCTTTTCGAAAGAACATTAACATGAAATTTAACGAGAGATATATTAAATCTGGCGAAAATATATATGGGAGCTATATCTTAATATGAACCGGTTTTCACGAAACTTGGCACACATAATTCTAGACTCAATTCAATATGCTGTGCCAAATTTCGTGCAAATCGAAAGATATTTAGGGACTTTGGCGCACCATTTACCGATTTTCACGAAACTTTACGTACGTTATTCTAGGCCTAATTCAGTACCCAATGCCAAATTTCGTGCAAATCGAAAGATATTTATGGACTTTGGCGCACCATTCACCTTAAATCGGACGAAAATATATATGGGATCTATATCTAAATCTGAACCGATTTTCAAGAAACATCATTCTAGACTTAATTTAGTATCCTATACCAAATTTCGTACATATCGAAAGATATGTAGAGATTTTGATGCACCATTTCCCTTCAATTGGACGAAATTATATATGGGAGCTATATCTAAATCTGAACCGATTTTTCCCAATATCAATAGGGTTCGTCCTTTGGCCAAATAGATGAGCTGTGTCAAATTTCATCCAAATCGAATCGACCTCTACTTTGTTTACAATTTAACATCAATAGACGGACGCACGGACATGCATAAATCGATTCAGATTTCATTAAAAAAAATTGTCTAAAATCCCAGTTGTTCTATCAATTATCCTCTATTACATAGAAAGCGATTTTAGGCATACTGTCAAAATGAACCATGGGCCTATCTCGTTTCGTTTTGACTGTTACAAACATATGCAAAAAGACATAATACCCTGTACCACAGTGTGGTTAAGGATATAATTAAAAAAATATGTCATTAACAAATATACGGTATCTATATATTTTTATAAAAATGTTAATATATCTGAAAAATTTCATTCACATTTTTCAATTTTTTTATATTTGTCTATTCAATAGTAGTTTTATTTACATATACATATGTATTACATATATTTATGCAATAAAAATTTCAAAGATTTCATTAAAAAAAATTGTCTTAAAAATATATACTTCTTTACGTATGTATTTGTTTGAAATCCATAATTTTATTAAATACATTTTTTCCATATAATTTTAAAAATTTGTGTTTTCTTACAATTTTCTCAATTTTCCTGCAAGAAAGCCTATTTTCATTTTACAAAATAAAACTAACTCAAAAATTTTTTTACACCAGTCCAGACGATGTTTGATCGGTCATATTTGTGGGTGGAGGTTGCATAGATGTTGTATCATAATTGGAGCTGGATGTCATCATATCTGCCGTATTTGTTGCTGGAGCTTGCAGGTCATGTTTTGGTATAGCTGTTGGCTTTGGTCTACGTATCATATTGGCATTATATTCAACCGGATGGTGGCGTCTATAATGTGTTGAACGATTTGACTTGGATTTAAATGTAGCCTCACAATAGGCACACTTGTATAAATCGATGCCGGTGTGTGTGGCCAAATGCTCCTGCAAGAAGGCAAAATTTCAAATATTATTAGGAAATTTAAAAAAAATCTAAAAAGTAGGGACTTACTTTCAGTAGCGTCGGCGTTTTAAATGCCTTCTCACACATCGTACATTTATGTCTCTTTTCGGGATTGTGTTTGAAACGTTTGTGCTGTCTTGTGGCCGAACGTGTCGATGATACAAAACCACAAATATCACAGCGATGTTCACTATCGGCTGTCGTATGCATGTTCAGGACATGCCGTAACATTAGCGAACGCGTTACATACCATTTACCGCAATAGGTGCATTGGGCTGGTACTTTCGGATCATGTACCTTCCGTACATGCCGTTTGAGTACGGCCAGTGTGGGTGTAACTTTGCCACATGTTTCACAAATGAACTCTTTGGCCGGATGATCTTTTTGATGTTTAGCTAATAATTTTTCACATGAGAATCTGAAATATATATATATATACGTATATGGTGTAATGGTAATTTCAGAAAACTCATCAAGAATACAATTGTAGTAGATGGAAAAAGTTGATGAAGAAAAAATCAAAAAGACATTGATATATATTTTTTTGTTTTTATTGATTTGGAGTGTTTGACGAAAACGATATTCAATAACTTCTTTTTTGAGAGAAAATCTCTTCCGTGAAGTGGAGCAGAAATATATTGAAAGCATTGCATATTTATATTTTATTTGAACTTGATTAGAAGAGCCTATTTGAAACCAATAGATTTTTTAAATGAAAACCTGTAAGGAAAGTAGTAAATTCGAACTGGGCCGACTATATGATACCCTTCAATATATATACGGGAGCTATATCTAAATCTGAACCGATTTTCACAAAACTTAACACACATCATTCCAGACTTAATTCTGTACGCTATGCCAAATTTCGTGCAAATCGTAAGATATATAGTGGGTTTGGTACACCATTTACATTAAATCGGACGAAAATATGTATGAGAGATATATCTAAATATGAACCAATTTTCACGAAACTTAACACACATGATTATAGACTCAATTCAGTACGCTATACCAAATTTCGTGCAAATCGAAAGATATTTAGGGACTTTGGCGCACTATGTACATTAAATCGGATGAAAATATATATGGGAGCTATATCTATATCTGAACCGATACCCACGAAACTTAACACACATCATTCTAGACTTAGCTTAGTGCGCTATGCCAAATTTTGTACAAACCGAAAAATATATATGGACTTTGGTGCACCATTTACCTTAAATCGGACGAAATTATATATGGGAGCTATATCTAAATCTGAACCGATTTTCTGCGATTTCAATAGGGTTCGTCCTTGGGTCAAATAAGTGACCTATGCCAAATTTCATCCAAATCGGATCATAAATGTGACCTGTACTTTGCTCACAAAAATATATGGACGGTCGGTATATTCTTAAAAGGAACCATGGGTCTATCTCGATTCCTTTTGTCTGTCACAAACATATGAAGAAAGACATAATATCCTGAAGGATATACAAATGTTAGTCGGTGTTGCCGACAGATGTATACGGAATTACTAGACACTGGTTTTACTCTGTATGTCTATTTTTTTTTTCAAAGAGTTGATTATCTTTGGAGAGGTTGCAGATGAGGTTGCCCATCTCAGAATTTAATATAGGTTTGGGAAAATATTGCGATTTACAAAGTTGAATCAAACAGGTTCCATATTCAAGCTTGAACTAAATAAAAACAAATATATTACAAGTTTAGATGAAATTGGATATTTGGTTCACTTCATATGAGGTTTTCAAGTTTTGAAAATTTTGACCCTTTCTTCGAATTGAAACTAAACTGTTTGGAAGAAATGAGGGTATACAAATATTAAATGATTTTGAGACCACAATTCATTCCATTCGAATACAAAGCCATTAACATAATATGGACTGTATACTCAAATAGGTACTGTACACATTTTACAATCAAATATACATCAGCCTTGTTCTGGACATCAATTCACCGTAAATTTGTTCGCTCTTCCCTTTAAAGTTATTCTCAACCAGAACTCGCTTCGCATTCTCACTTTCCCCTTAATCAAGTTCGAAAGGGAAAAAATCCGCTTTGGATTACAGGGAGTAAGAGAACGTAATGAAATTTTGTGCGAAATTTTTCGCTAATAAATTTAAAGGGAGCTGACTACAAAAATATAGGTATTAAATATTTTCATTGAAAAATATCTACAAAATACTTATTCTATGGCGATTTTGAATATTATAAATGGTTGTATGCATATTTTTTACTAAATAAACAAATAAAATTTCATTAGAAATCCTATTTATATCGATGCATGCTCAACCAAATATTGCCACGGAATATATAAAGGTAATAAGGAACATTTAAACCATGTTTCATGCAATTTGAAGAAGAATAGGGCGAGAATGTGAAAGCGAAACATTTTTCACAAGCGAGATCTCTCCCTAGCGAATATCTAGAATAAAGCGGCTGAATATACAGAAAAGCCCATATTCTGAAAAAATAGAATTTTTTCTATTTCCTTTTTATATATGTCATCAAGTATTAACATATGTAATACAAAAAAATATATATTTACTAGCTGAGTATTAAATATAAGCTCTATAATATTTTGTTGTCTGTGCGCAACATTGAACCACAAAGAGTTAAACAAAAATGATAGCCCTTTAAATTTTATAGAATATCTATAGAAAATAATAATAATAGACATCTAAGGCTTTTATATTTAAATCTCAGTTCTATAGAATTTCCAATATTTTTTATAGCTATAGTACAGGTGTAAATAGAATATATTTATTATATATATTTGGCATACATTTAACATTAATACGGAGTAGGCGGATATTACTTTTTTAGAAAATAATTAAAAATGTTCTATTTATTAATATTACTTAAAATATATTTGTCTTCATTTAATACAAATCTAACACTTTTGACAAATAATTTATCCTAAAACAAACAAAAAAAAACTGAATACAACACCATAAAACCTCTCCCTTTACGATGTTGTTTCAAAATTAGTTATACTACACGGTTTGGGACGCCTTATTATGGCATTTTCATATTCTATGGGATGTACACGTTTCGAATGGGTCGAACGATTCGACTTCGATTTAAATGTGGCATCACAATACAAACATTTGTACAGATCAACACCGGTATGGGTGGCCATGTGTTCCTTATGGAAAAAAAGAAGAAAGAAAATCAGAAATGAAAAATTAAAAAATAAACTTTTATTTTGTGAGACTTACTCTCAAAAGTATGGCCACCTTAAACGATTTATCACACACCGAACACTTGTGCCTTTTTTCGGGATTATGTTTGAATTGGATGTGCCGTTTTTTCGCCTCACGAGAAGACGAAACAAAACCACAAATATCACAGCGATGCTCCACATCGGCATGGACATGCATATTCAAGATATGTGTACGCAGTCCCGACTTGGAGGCTAACCAAGCTTGGCAGTATTTACACTGTTGTTTAGTTCTTGGCGCCTTGGGCATATGCACCGCCTTCATGTGCATGGCCAGGGCATTTCGGGTAAGTAAAAGTTTACCGCATTGCTCACAAACGGCTGTATCTGTGGGATTGTGCAATTCCCGATGTATATTTAGACTTTTTTCGGAGGGATATCTGAAAATTTATGAAAAGAAAACAAAACAAACAAAAATTCTCAAAACCCAGTAATAGGAAGAAATCGAAAAATGAAAAGAAAACCTAACAGAGCACAGCAACAAGAAAACGAAACAAAGTTGAAATTGTTTGCCACCACGATCGATGAGCTTTATTTCAGTGTGATTTTGAACCTAAACAAATAATTCTCATTTACTTAAAACAAATTTCTTCTGTTAATAAAATAAAACACAAAAGCGCTCTCTAATTTCGTGAATATTTCTCTTTTGGTGGTTTTGTGCGATCGGCTGCCCACTCAGCCCTGTGGAAACGTCTACGATGATGAAACATATTTGCCTTGGACTTAAATGTGGTGCCACAATTGACACAAGTGTACAGTGGTTCACCTGTATGCGTGGCCATGTGTTCCTGCAAAACATTTGAATCAAAATTATGTCTGATCTATATAAAAAAATACCACAAAAATTCTTTCATACCTTTATATCTAGCGGCCGTTTAAAGGCTTTGTCACATAAATTGCATTTGTGTTTGCGTACCGATGCATCATGATTGAACAGTATGTGCTTCTTGAGGGCTTTAGAGGTGGTCGAAACAAAACCACACACCTGACAACGATGTTCCGCTCCCGTATCGGTGTGCATATTTTTGATATGTTCGTACAGCGAACATTTACTGGCATACCATTTGTCACAATAGCCACATTGTTCGGGAATTTTTTTCGGTCGCATTTCATTTAAATGTTCGAAACGCATGTGATATTTTAAACGATTTTTGCTTGGAAACGATTTGCCGCACTGTTCACAGATGGCGTGATTTTCCGGATTGTGTATATGCATGTGGGAACTCAAACGTTTCGATGTGGGATATCTATAAGAAAATGGTGTTTTTTTTGGAAATAATACACAAAGTAAAAGTATATAACAGACATAATTTCATTGTGGTAGTCAGAGGGAGAGAGAGATTGAAAAAAAAATTAAAATACAACAAAATAAAAAAATAGAGAATTTTTCTTTAATTTTGTCTGAAGAAAGAAGAAGGAAATGTGGCGAATAAGTTTTGAAAGTTTTTGTATGGAGATGTTCTTAACGAAATGCTTTTTTTGGCCCAGGGCGCATTGTAGTGGATTATAGAATAAAGTCGCGGTATGGAGGCCTATAGAATTGTGAAGAAATTGTCTATAAAACTACTCTGAGGTCTCGACAATTTTATGAAAATGTACTTGGATCACCGAAACAATTCTAATAGACCTATAAAAGAAAAACTATACTATATCAATACCTTAGAGGACTATAAAAATGTCTATAAAATCTATTAGAAAAAATAATGAAAATTACTGCAAATTCTATAGAACTCAGATTTAAATATAAATGCCTTAGGTGCCTATTACTATTTTCTATAGATATTCTATAAAATGTATAGGGCTATAAATTTTTTAACCCTTGGCCACAGGCAACAAAATGTTATAGATCTTATATTTAATACTCAGTTAGTTTATTTTTTGAATTACATATGCTAATACCTGATGGCGTATATAATAAAGAAAATCGAAAAAAAATCTATTTTTTCAGAATATGGGCTTTTCTATTTATGCAGCCTTATTCTGGATATTCGCTAGGGAGAGATCTCGCTTGTGAAAAATGTTTCGCTTTCACGTTCTCGCCTTATTCTTTTTCTTCAAATTGCACCAAACTTGGCATAAATATTCCTTATTGCCTTTATACATTCCGTGACAATATCAATAGGATTTCTAATGAAATTTTGTTTGTTTTTGAGTTTAAAATATGCATACAATCATTTATTATATTCAAAATCGTCATAGAATAAGAATTGTGTAGATATTTTTCAATGAAACTATTTAATACTTAAATTTTTGTAGTCAGCTCCTCGTTAAATTTATTAGCGAAAAATTTCGCACAAAATTTCATCACATTCTCCCACTTCTCCCTGTAATCTAGAATAACACATTTTTCCCCAAAGCGGATTTTTCCCCTTTCGAACTTGATTCCGGGGAAAGTGAAAATGCGAAAACAAAAAATTCGCAACGAGTTCAGGTTGAGAAAAACTTTAAAGGGAAGATTGAACAAATTCACGGTGAATTGATGTCCAGAATAAGACTGATTTATATTTGATTGTAAAATGTGTACAGTACCTATTTGAGTATACAGGCCAAATTATTTTAATCGCTTCGTATTCGAATGGAAGGAATTATGGTCTCAAAATCATTTTATATTTTTGCATACCCTCATTTCTTCCAAACTTAGTTTAAGTTCGAAAATGGGGAATATCGATACACTTACTCTAATACCTTCCCCACAAAGGGTCAAAATTTTCAAAACTTGTAAATCTCTCTATGAAGCGAACGAAATATCCAAATTCATTCGAACTTGTAATATATATATATTTTTATTTAGATTAAGCTTGAATATGAAACCTGTTTGATCCAATTTTGTAAATCGCAATATGTTTCCAAGCCTATTTTAAATTCTAAGATGGGGGTCTATAGGGCAATCTCTCCAAAGATATTCAACTCTTTGAAAAAAAAACATAGACATTCTATAAAGCGAATAGTAATTCCGTCTGACATTTGTATACCCTTCAGGGAATTATGACTTTGGGGATGGTTCCTCTTAAGAATATACATAGAATCACTTTCTGAGTCGATTTATGCATGTCCGTCCTTGTATTTTTGTGAGCAAATTACAGGTCGCATTTACGATCCGAATTGTATGAACGTTGGCACAGATCATTTATTTGGCCCTATTGAAATTAATAAAAATAGATTTAGATATAGTGCACCATCTTCCAATATTGATCTGATTGAGACAAAATTTTGCACAGAGTACTAAATTAGGTCCTGAATGATGTATGTCAAGCTTTGTTGGAATCGGTTCAGATTTAGATATATATGCGGTAAATTATTTAACATTTACTTTTTATTGACCATGGCTATAGGTAAGTTTTCCCCAATAATTAAACAATTATCATTTATATTTTATTTATTTATTTCTTTATTATTTGTATGTTTCTTAATAATTTCCTCGACCTGTTCAATATTAATTCCTCCCTTTTTAAAATTGCGGTTGCTGTATGGTTTGTGTTTGTGTTAATGGTGTAGATAACTCTGATGATGATGATGGCGTTGACAATTGTTGTATTGGTGTTGTTGTTGATAATTGTGATTGTGGTGGCACTGGCGGCGGCGGCTCTGATGACGCTGTCTCTAAATCAGGAATTTTTATTTTTATTATCTTAGCGGTAGAGGTTGTTTTTGTACAATCCAAGGCCCATTCAGATTTATGAAAACGTTTACGATGATGAAACATATTTGCCTTGGATTTGAATGTGGTACCGCAGGTGGCACAGGAATATAATGCTTCACCTGTATGAGTGGCCATATGTTCCTATGATAAATTGGAACATATGGAGAGAGAAAAAACAAAAAAGATGAAAAGTGAGCAACTAACAAAACCTCCTCTAAGTTTACTATCCATACCTTTAAATCCTGCGGCCTTTTAAAGGCCTTCTCACAAACACTGCACTTGTATTTACGTATCATTTCATGATTGAACTGTATGTGTTTCTTCAGCGCGGTCGCAGTGGTCGAAACAAAGCCACAAATGTGACAGCGATGTTCAACATCATTGTTGCTGTGAATATTCCGCAAATGTTTGTATATCGACGAGGCCGACGAATACCATTTGCCACAGTAGACACACTGCTGTGGTACTCTCTCGGGACGCGGCTCATTGAAATGTTCGTGTCGATTGTGCAATTTTAAACGGCTTAAATCGGGGAATGTTTTACCGCATTGATCACAGACGAAAAGTTTCTCCGGATTGTGTAATTTTGAATGTCGATTAAGACGTTCGGATGTTGGAAATCTAAAAGAAAATCGTTTATACATACATATACAAATATTGAAGATTTGTGTTGAAGTTTTTTTTTTACAATTTTAGATTTTTGGAAATAGGAAGAAAGTTGAAGTTTAGGGTTTGAGGAGAAACAATGAATTTGATATATTTTCATTTTTTTTTCTTCAAATTGGGAATGGCCTGAATATTTACTAAGGATTAAATTTAAAAAAATTGCACAATATTTACACGAAAAATTAGACTAGGTAGAATTGGTCTTCAAATCAATTCTGTTGATGGAATCAAAATCTGTTCAATGTTCGAAACTGCATCGTTTGGATATACAAACAAATCAAAATATTCATAAAATGAAAAATAAATAGAATGCAAACACAAAAATACCAGAGAATTTGGTCAGGAAGGTCGTTGCCCAAAGAGATATACACCAGACGGAGGGATGCTGTCATCTCCCCATAATTTCTTTGAGAAGACCACGTAGAGGGTTTCACCATCAACAAAGGTCTTTATAGAGAACGCTGGTTTTTTTTCGTAAAGATCAATTTGTCTATATAGGAAGCAATATAAAGACAATTGGTCTTACCAATTGGGAACATACATCAGGTCTTTAGTAAAGGGCAATTGATCTGTATAGGTACAGCAGGACCTTAAAAAAGGACCAATTGTATTTAGAAAGGTCAATCGGTCTGTCCACAGGTCTTTAGAAAGGCCAATTGGTATGTACAGAAACCACAAGTCTTCAGAAAGAACAATTGCTCTGAATAGGAACAGCAGGTCTTTAGAAAGGACCATTGGTCTGTACAGAGATCACAGGTCTTTATAAAGTCCAATTGGTCTGTATGGAGTCCACAGGTTTTTATAAAAACCAATTGGTCTGTATGGAGTCCACAGGTCTTTATAAAGACCAATTGGTCTGTATGGAGGCCACAGGTCTTTACAAATACCAATTGTTCTGTATGGAGACCACAGGTCTTTTTGAAGACCAATTGGTCTGTATGGAGACAACAGGTCTTTATAAAGACCAATTGGTCCGTATGGAGACCACAAGTCCTTATGGAGACCAATTGGTCTGCATGGAGACCACTGGTCTTTATAAAAAGCAATTGGTTTGTATGGAGACCACTCATCTTTGTAAAGACCAATTGGTCTGTATAGAGACCACTCGTCTTTGGAAAGGTCAATTGGTTTGTATATAGACCACTTTGAAAGACAAATTGGTATGTAAAGAAAGCACACTTCACAGATAAGACAAATAATCTAAGCTGCTCACTAATGTATCCTGTCATCATTCACAATTTTGTTCAACTATCCGTTTGTTGGCTCAATAGCCATAATTTCAATTCAATTCAATTTTCAAAATAACTATGTTATTACGATCTCAATTCTGAGGCGTACCTCCCGAAATGTAGATGTGGTCTCAAAACGAATATTCCAAAGTTTTACAAATGGAATAATTAAATTTTATATAACCTTAATTTTTTGGAAATAAATAAAATAAACAAGGATACAATATATTCATAATTAATACAAAGAAAACAAAGTTAAAGTTTTTGTTTTTTAAATGGCATATTTTTTTCATTTAGACTTTAATTGTTGCAGACTTCTTATATGGACATTACAATTTACGGGACTACTACATGACGACATTATACAAAAAAAACATATCCCCAAGTATTCTTAATAGTTAATAAATTATTACATTAAAAAAAATAATAATATTAACCCAAAGATTAACTCATTTTTGTTGAATTTCTTCGATTTTAATCATTAAATCTTTTTTCGGTTTTTCTTTGTGGAAACGTCGTATGTGATGATAATAATTTGAATTTGATTTAAAGGTGGCATGACATTCGGCACATTTGTACAAAGATTCCCCAGTATGGGTGGCAATGTGTTCCTTAAATGATAAATAGAAAATATAGAAAAATCCATTTCAATTATATCGATACATTGCAGCTCTGCCGCCACAACTTACCCTCAAATCCAGCGGACGCTTAAATGCCTTATCGCACAAATAACACTTGTGTTTACGTTCCCGCTCATGCCGGAATACCTCATGCACCCGCAAACCCTTGGCCGTTGTCGATAAATGATTGCATATTTTACAACGATGTTCACCGCCCGGATCTTCGTGGATATTTTTCATGTGCGCCTTGACGCCTTTCATGCCGCGCAGCCATTTGAAACATATTTTACACTGTTGCGGTTCTTTGTCGGTGCGTACCGCATCCGTATGATAGTATTGTATGTGTTTTTTGAGAGTGTATTTTGTTTTGAATTTATTGCCACAAATATCACATATTGAATTATAGACTTCACTGTGCGTTAGCATGTGTGACTCAAGTTTTCGGCTAATGGGGAATCTAAAAAATGCAGATATATAGATATAAAGCAAAAAAAAAATGTGAAGTTTTCTTTTTTTGGAAATGCAATCAATTATTCATCATATGTAATGACCGAAACGGACCTGTGTTGTTGGTCTATAAAAAAAATATGGTATTAGCAACTGAGTGTACAATATTGAAAGTTGCGGACATTTAGATGTGGCATTCCCTACCATCAAGTGGGAGTTAATATTATGTGAACAATTTCAAGGAAATCTTCTTAAAAAAATTAACGACAAATTCCTTTGTGGCCAAGAGTTGGGTTGATGCGCAAGTGGTATTCACGGCAAGGCTTTCATTAGCAGAATAAAATAGAAAAATAGCTTAGATGTTGTTCTATAACTAAAGTTCCCCAATATATAAGACAAATTTTTCCAAATAATAATATACAAAAATGTTATCCAAAACATATATGTTACCACTTTTTGGTCACCAGAAACAGAGGAAACAGTATTAAAAAAATCAATCAATGAACTCTAAGGACCAACACTTTAAAAATAAACACCATATTTTTCTTGATTTCACATTGGACACTGAGATTCCGACGTGTCTTACTACCGATGAACCAATAAACCGGTTCTTACATTTAGCATCAATTAAGAAAATAACGAATATTTTTCCAATGCAAACCCAATTGGTCTCTACAGAGACCACTTGCCTTTAGAAAGGACAATTGGTCTGTATAGAGACCATTTGTTTGTTAGAATGACCATTTCTCTGTATAGAGTCCATAAGTCTTTAGAAAGGCCAATTGGTCTGTACGGAGTCCACAGGTCTTTAGAAAGGACAATTGATGTGTACGGAGTCCACAGGCCTTTAGAAAGGACAATTGTTCTTATAGAGAACACAAGTCTTTAGTGAAGACCAATTGGTTTGTATAGAGACCACTGGTCTTTAGACATGGCAATTGATCTGTATAGAGACCACTGGACTTTTGAAGGACCAATCCGTCTGTATAGAGATTAAAAATTCCTACAGTATGTCAAGAATGAGTTTACACATGGATAATAACACCAATTATATTCACAGTCCAATCATGAATATCCAAAAGGAGTTAGAATAAAATACAAAAGAGAACAATTAAAAATATATAATTATTTAAAAATATATGATGTTCTAAAAGTTTTTTACAAAATAAACCAGTAAAGAAAGTAGTAAAGTCGGACTGGACCGACTATATGCTGGCCTTCGCCTATTCGGGTATATTCTATATAGTCTCCCAACAGACGTCGCCTTTTCGAAAGAACATTGACATGAAATTGAACGAAAGTTATATAAGGACTTTGGGGCACCATTTACCTTAAATCGGACGAAAATATACATAGGAGCTATATTTAAATCTTAACCGATTTTCACGAAACTTAGCACACATCATTTTAGACCTAATTTAGTGCGCTATGTCAAATTTCGTGCAACTCAAAAGATATTTAGGAAGTTTGGCGCACCATTTACCTTAAATCTCGTTTCTCGTTTCCTTTTGCCTGTTACAAACATATGCACAAAGACATAATACCCTGTACCACAGTGTGGTGAAGGGTATAAAAACCGGTTTACGTATATTATATATTTTATTCATCCTGGCCTTGATCGGACAAAAAAAAAATTGAGCGCATGAATTGCAACGAGAAATTAATGTTAAGCAATTTTTATTATTTTTCAATTTCTAATAGCATTTTTGCTACAAAATCTAGTAAAAAGAGTTGATTTTAAAAAGTTTTTATCAAAATCACTTCGAAAAAAAAAAAACAGTTTTTACCAACTTCCGTAAGAAGGCGAAGTTTGAAAAAGTTTATTATACCTAATTTATTCGTTGAGGATTAAAAAGAGAAAAATTCCTTACGGATTTGGTATTCATGATTGGGCTGATTAATAAAATATTCTCTATACATAATTTCTAAAATTATTCCAAATATTGAATAAAATATTACAAATTTAGCAATGAAGTCGTGAATTCTACAGAATAAATTGCAAAACATTCAAAACTTTTAAAGTCATTTCAATATTTACAATAGAGTTTATTACAAACTGTATACCGTGTTATTTTTACAAATAAATAACAACCACGGATTATTTTTTTATCCAAAAAATAATCCTACAACTTTAATCCAAAAAAATCTTAGAAATTACAATAAACTATTGAGTCCAATTAATTTGCATAGCATCGGTTTGAATAATAGTGGCGGCGGGAGGTAAATCATTTGAAACAGTTGATGATACCGCTGAGGTTGCAGTCACTTCTTCTTTATCTAAACGTCTATGCTGCTGCAGCTGCTTCTTTGTCGTGGATTTTTCACCACCCATTAACAGGCCAGTTCCTGCCTTAGCTTGTTCTATGAAATTTGGCGGTTTCTTTTGTTTTCTTTGGGCCTCATATTCATCCTTGTGCGAACGTTGTAAATGTTTATACATATTGGCACTGGAGGCAAAGGTCATGGGACATTTGGGACAGGTATATAATGGCTGGCCTGTATGCACCGAAATGTGTTCCTGATACAAAATTTAACAAAATGAAAATCCTTTTAATGAATTTTTCTTTCCTCTCAATGAAAAAAACTCACCTTCAAATCCTGACTACGTTTAAATGCCTTCTCACACATCGTACACTTAAATTTACGCTCCCGTACATGATTGAAATTAATGTGCCTCAGCAGGGCACGATGTGTCGTTGAAACTTTATGACAAATGTGACAACGATGTTCTGTGTCCGTATTCGAATGCATATTTTTCTGATGGGCCTTTAGGCCATCGGGATTACGATACCATGTATTACAGATCAAACATTGCAGTGGTTCTGCTGCAACTCGTATATGTTCGTTTTCAATGTGTTTACTCAGATTGTATTTACTTTGAAATGTTTTGCCACATTTATCGCAAACTTGTCGTGTTACGCCACCACCATGAATTTTCATATGAAGTCGTAATTTGGACTTTAGTGGAAATCTAAAAGTAGATAAGAAGAGGGAGAAGAATCCAAATGGTGAGTGGATCTGATCTGTTTGGAGAACAAATATTTTGCTTCTCCTATCTGTGGTGTTTACCCTAAGTGGCACTGGAGATTATGTGAGGGGAATTTTACGAGAAGTCTATATACGAACGAAGGAAGTCTTATCTGTTCAGAAAGTCTTAGTCTAGCACAGAAAGCGCGGTATAAACAGAAAAAAGTTAGGTGTTTTAGAAACACCTATATCAACTATGAACACACGTTAAATTTTTTTCGATCTTGCAACTCCTTTACATAAAAATGGATGTTCAAAAAAGACGCATCGGCAATTTTTTCTTACAATGAAAGCTCGAATTTTTCCATTGCGAATGCGTCTTATTTGAACACCTGTTTTTATATGAAGGAATTACAAATCGAAACAAAATATAACGTGTATTCATAACAGAGATAGAAGTTTCCAAAACACCAAACTTTTTTCTTTTTATAGCGCCCTTTCTGTGCTAGGCTAAGAACTTTCCGAACTGCCCTTGTAATATATTTTTATACACATTGATACGACAAAAATTTCGCTTATCGTAATATTGCTTTGAGACCCCATGTTTTTTTGGACCAAATCCGTTTCAGACAATGTGGAGACGTCCGCCGTCTGTCTACCTGACCGAAACGATAACTCTCGGAGGGAGTATCCGATTTCATCCGAACTTTGCACATCGTAATATTTCTTCCAAATTTAGTTCAAGTTATGGGTCCCCTCCTTCTGGAACCCCTAAAAATGGTCAACATTTTGCTGAAATAAATCTTTGAATATCATGCGAACGGATTATCTGAGTTGAACCAAACCCTTTGCAAATCCTATTATCTCCATCAACCCTAGATCATGTCCGAAGATGGGACCTATTTACTCCTACCTCCCACACAAAGGGTCAACATTTTCAATAGTTATAAATACAATATTAGGCAAATGATATGTCCGATTTGAATATTGAAGCTCAAATCAAGTTCGAAGATGGGGAAAATCGATCCACACCTTCTGGTACCAGCCACACAAAATTGTCAAAATGATGCTGAAAATCCATTTTATAATATCATGCGAACAGAGCATCCGATTCAAACCAAATTTTCTTCAGTGAAATTGTTTAGGGTCCAGACGAAGGCGCTAATTTAAAAAATATATATTTTTTAAAGCACAGTAAATATTTTGTTTATGTCCAGCCTAAGGCGTGGTTTTTTAAAAGCCCTGGCAATGGCGTGGATTAAAAATTTTTTTCAATTTTTTTCAAGCCCTGGCAATGGCGTGGCGTTCAAAAAATATTTTTTCAATGACAATTTTCAATTTTTTCAATCAAAAATATTTAATTAAAAAAATATATTTTTCATAATTCAGCCAAAGGCGAGGATTTAAAAATATTGAATTGAAAAAAATATATTTTTCAAGATCCAGCCAAAGACGTAGATTTAAAACAAGAAATATTTGCCGCGATTCGAAAAAAAGCGTGGATTTTTAAAACTGCTTTCTTTTTTAAAATAAATTGTTCAATATCCAGCAAAAGGCGTTGATTTTTTAAAAATAATTTTTAAGGACCCGCCAACGGTGTACATTTATAAATATATATATATATACATATGTATATTTAAGCACAGTTTAATGGGACTTATTGATCCACTCCATAAAACCAACCGCCAAACAAAATCAAACCAAAATTCATTTCTTTCCTTTTTTGTATAAGCTTATTTGTTACTTTATTATCGTATATGCCTTAATACAATTCTATCTCTCTCTCTGAATACATTTGCAACGCTTTTTTTTTTTTTGTTTTCCTTTCAGGACTACTGCTGATAACCCTGGTTGTAACCACCTTCAAATTTTATTGGCAATAAAGGAGGATTTAAAAATGTATTTCTTGCGGTCATTGTTGATGATTCCGATGACATTGGCGAATGGGGTTGTGAATGTGATTGCGATTGTGAATGTGAAGATGTAATAATGGGTGGTGGAATTTGTAATTGTAACGGGGGACCGCTGCTGCCGCCGCCGCCCCCTGGCTGTGACAGCGATTGAGATTGTGAATTTAATGCTGATGGAAGTGGTGGTGGTGGGGCTACCGCTGGCGGTGTTAATAGAAACTGTTGCTTCGATTCCGAGGGCATAAATCGCCGTTTCGTGCGCAATGTATTGGGCAGAGACTTAGCTGCTTTAATAATATTCGGAGGCATTGCCTGAGACTTGCAAGCGGCATATTCAGCCTTGTGTAAACGCTGACGATGTTTATACATATTGGCACTGGACGAAAATGTCATTGGACAACTGGGGCAAGTGTAGAGGGCTTCACCAGTGTGCACCGATATGTGTTCCTATATAAAAATTAATAGTGAATTTTAAAATTGACAAACTACTCCTAAACAATATTTCCTAAGCTTAACAACAACAACTCACTTTCAAATCCTGTTTCCGTTTAAATGCCTTTTCGCACATGGTACACTTGAACTTCTTCTCACATATGTGATTTAAGTATATGTGACGTTTAAGAGCACGATTTGTTGTTGAGGTCTTGTTACAGATGTGACATCGATGTTCGGCACCCTCATCAACGTGCATATTCTTTTGATGGGTCTTAAGGCCATCAATATTGCGATACCATGTATTGCAGATAAGACATTGTTGTGGTTCTGGCTTAACGTCAGCATGTTCGGAATCTTCATGCTTTCTCATGTTGTACATGCTCTTAAAGGACTTGCCACATTTAGGGCAGATATGACACTTTGCGGGATCATGTGTGTTCATGTGCTCTTTTTGTTTGGCTAACGAAGGGAATCTAAAAGAAATAAAGAAGAAACAGGTGGGTGGTGGTGGTGATTGATGAATGGAATTGATCTAACTAATATTGTATTGGATTTAAGAAAAAAACAAAATGCCTTACCCTAAGTGGCTCTATCTTTCTCTTCCTCTCTTTTGGGATATTTTCTTAAGAAAACACAATTACACAAGGACATTGCCAATTAATGAAGTTTTAATGCATAAAGTGGATTAATTTTTTTCTTGGAAACATCAACAATCTCAATCACTATCAAAAAATGTCACAGAACGTATATATGGGGTTCACAACTAGGTTTTGCGTATTGAAAAATATTTAATGGATATTTCATCCAGTAGCTTTTTTTTAAAATTGAAAACGTATTTTCTTCTTAAAGAGATTTAAGTACCAAACGAAAAACATATAAGTTTTGAAAATATTTTCAAAAACTTAGCATAGTTGTTATAATTCCAAACCAAAGCCGTGGGTTTCTTTTAAATCCTATTATTTGTGTGGATTAAAGATTCAGCCAAGGAAAGCGTTTATTAAAAAAAATATTTTTTTCAAGATGAAGGATAATTTCTGGTAAATGTGTTCTTTAAAAAATATATTTTTTAATATCATTTTATAGAACTTGATTAAAAAATAAACAAATTTTCAAAGTCATGGATCTTTGATTTATTTTTAATTTAAACTTCGATAAAAAAATGTAAATATTTTAAAATCCAGCTATTTAAAAAAAAAACGCTATCCGCGATAGCCTACAGGAGCAAAGTAAGGAACTCTTCGACCTGTTAGACAGACTGATAGCGGAATTGCAATGTGAGGATACGCTATAATAGGAGGAACTGCTACTGAATCTTACCCTAACTGATGATGAGCTGGACACCACGGTGATCCCAGGCAAGTCTACACAGGGAAATTGCTGTAGTATTAACGAGTCTGACTACAACAGGTCCTGTGTCGGCACTTGCCGACAATAAACTTCAGAGGCAATCTGCGACAGAGGCGATGTCCGACGATGAGGAATCTGTCGAGACCCCAGCAACGGACAGCGGCTCAAAGGTTGGGAAGGCCCAAGAAGTAGCTGATGCGAAACATTACAAACGTGCTGTTTCGTATGTCCGCAAATTCGTGGGGCGAGACGCGAATTTGATTTCGGAGAGGGAGGTACAACTAATCAAGGGTAAGAGGAGATGCGTAAGGAAGTTCGAAAGAATCTATCCGCACTCTCTCCATCGTGAACTAGCGATGGACAGGATCTCCCTCCCGAATCCTACTGCTCGCACAAAAGTGGTAGAATCGCCGAAGCCCACTGTCTCTGAGAAAGGTGCTAAGCCGAGTCCTAGTCTGAAGCCCAGCTCGAAGCCGAACCCTAGTGGAAAGACACAGGAAAAGGCTACTAAGAACATCCCGAAGCAAAATGTCACCCATAAGGGTGATCAACGTGTGGAGGACTCTGTCTTAAAGCCCGATTCTACGCCTAGCGACAAAGGTGAAGTTAAAGTTTTGGGTGGATCCACTAGTGGTCAAAATAGGATGAAGGGAAAGTCCGGCAAGGAACCATCGTCTCCTGGACAGGATTTTTAAAAAATATGTTCTAAAGGTCCGGCCAAATGCATCTTAGAATGCTTTGGGTCCAGCCAAAGGTGTTGAGTTTAAAGAATAGCCCCAAGGCTAGGATTTGAAATAATTCGTATGAATGTTCGTTATTGTATCGATAATGTTTTGTTCTACATCTAACAGCTAATGTTTCTCTATAGGGAAAAATATAATATTCAATGAATCTCCCTAGAACTGCCCTCTCTATCCCACCTCTTTTTATATTTTAGAAACAAATTAAATTTTAATTCAATTTTGTTTTATTGCTATTATAATTAAAGTACCTTGGACATAAGTAGATTTGTAATCAGTAGATTTGTTGGAAATAATTTGTGATGGTATCAAACCAAAATTTTACTTGAAAGTCAATATAAATTAACTAGCAAAGTACCCGCTACTTCGTATGCGGAAAGGGAATGAAAAAAATATTTCATATGGAAATCGTGAATACCGTATAATTAGTTGTACTATAGTTCTGAATTCCACCTCTATTCCTACATTTAATATCTAGTTTATTACCATTAAGTACTCTTCATACACATAAGTACTATTTTCCGAAATCCACACTTTAGAAAAAATGTACAGGTTCCACATGTAATTCCATTTAGAACTTTTCGAACACATAATTATATATTTTCAAGACTACCTCTATACCGTCACCTCCACTAAATTTAGTACCAAAAACCCTTTGGTCCTTCTTTCTAACTCTCTGTCAATGACCAACATTCTTAATTTTAGGTTTCCAGCTCTCTCCGTTACCGAAATTCAAATTATTCCAAATTTAGTGAATTGTCTATTCTATTAACTATTGGAATTTATGTATATTCGAGTTTCCAAAGTTGTCTCCATAGCTCAATATTACACTTCAACAGTAACATCACATCAACATAACATCAATCCTACACTCTAAAAGTAATCTTACTTCCACCAAAGTCCAAACTGTTCCAAATTTATTGATTTCGTACTCATAAGTACAAATTTCCAAATGTACCTCAACCCTTCTTTCAAATAGTCCAAATTTAAGAATTCCAGCTCTGTGTGAAACCATTCCGCACTTTTCGTACCCATATACCAAACCAATCTCAATATTACAAACCTGCTTTCAATCGTAAGTCCAAATTCAAGAATTTCAGCTCTATCTGTTCACTAAACTGTTCCATATTTGGTACCATTCTGTACTTTTCCTACACTCCCAGAGTAACCTAAGTTGCAACATTCAGGATTCGAGTTCTACCCGTTCACTAAAGTCCAAATTAACCAAATTTTTTGGTTGTCGCACCCAAAGTACAAATTTCCAAAAATACCTCAGTCATGCACTCCAATTATAACCTTAGGTCCACATTTAAAGATTCCAGCTCTATTCGTCCAACCAACATCCAATAGATCCAAATACATAGATCCAAATTGTACCATATTTAGTACTTTTCGTACTCAGGAGTTCGAATTTCCAACACTATCTCAATCCTTTGCTATAAAAGTAATTTTATTTTTAAATCCATCCATCTCTATCCTTTCACTCAAATCTAAATTGTACTAAACTTAGCACCATTTAGTACAGATAATTACGTATTTTTAAAACTACCTCATCCTACACTCCAACCTTATTTTTAAGTCCAAATATTAGGATTCCCGCCCACACAAAACGAATTGTACCATATTTAGTACCAATTAGGTCTTCTCGTATCCATAAGTACGAAATTCCAATACTTCCTTAATCTTGTAATTTTAATTCCAAATTTACGTTTCCTATCTCTGTCCGTTAAATCGAATCAAAATTGTACCAAATTTTTTTACCATTTAGTACACATAATGACGAATTTTAAAAAATTACCGACATATCTCAATTCTGCACTCAAACTGTAATATTAATTCAAAATTTCAGAATACAGCCCTATCCGTTCACATATTTGTAAGCTTTTCGGTACCATTTAGTACTTTTTGTTTCTATAATTAAAACTTTCCTTAACTATGTCAATCCTACACTCCAACAGTAATTTTAATTAAAAAATTCGGGAGTCCAGCTCTATCCGTTCACACGTAATCAAGTTGTACCAAATATAGTACTACTTAGTACACATAGGTAATATGCTTCCATATCTCAATTCTATATTCAAACATCAACCATTAGTCCAAATTATGGGTTTCCAGCTCTCTCCGTTCACCCAAATCCATCTAGTGCCGTTTAGTACTTTTCGTACACATAAATACGAGTTTCCAGAGATGTCTCTATAGCTCAATCTTCAACAGAAATCTTAATTCCAAATTTCAGGTTTTCAGTTCTATCCTTTCAAGCAACTAAATTTAGTATAATATATATCTTTCGTACCAATAAGTGCGAATTTCATAATCTACCTCAGTCATTTTAATTCCCAATTAGAAGACTTCAGCTCTATATGTTCACCTAAATCAAACTTCCACCAAATTTAGTACCATTTAGTACTTGTACAAATAAGTACGATTTTTTAAAGCTAATTCCGATTATCAAGATTCCATCTCTACACACTCAACTGAAGGTAAATAGTACGGAATTTAGTACCATTTTACACTTTTTATACACATAAGTACGAATGTCTTAAACCATTTCCGTACATCAACACCACTTCCCAACTTGTATTTCATTTAAAATGTCAAGATTCCAGCTATATATGTTCAATATCAGTGACCAACATTCCAAATTTCAGAATTCTAGCTCTTCTCTTTCGCTAATAAAAAGGGTACCATATTTAGCACCTTTTTGGACTTTTCGTACCCTTCTACTTCCAACAAAACTTTCTGCATACCCCGATCCTACACCCCCATAATGATTCCAAATTCAAATTTAAATGTACCAAATTTAGTACACAGTAGTACGAATTTCCAATACTTCTTACTAAACCCACACCCCCACAATTATCCTAAATCCAACTTTCAGAATTCCAACTCTATCTGTTCATCCACAATTCAATTTGTTCTAAATTTAGTACACTGTAGTACGAATTTCCAAAACTTCCTACATAACGCAAACCTACACTCCACAGTGATCCTAATTCTAAGTTTCAGAATTCCAACGCTATAGGTTCACTCACAATCCAAATTGTACCAAATTTAGTACACAGTAGTATGAATTTCCAAAACCTTCAACTTACCCTAACCCTACAACCCCACAGTGACCCTAAATCCAAGTTTCAGGATTACAACTCTATCGGTTCACTCACAATTCAAATTGTACCAGATTTAGTACACAGTAGTACGAATTTCCAAAACCTCCAACTTACCCTGACCCTACAACGCTACAGTGACCCTAAATCCAAGTTTCAGGATTACAACTCTATAGGTTTACTCACAATTCAATTTGTACCAAATTTAGTACGCTGTAGTACGAATTTCTAAAACTTCCTACAGACCCCAATCACCCTCACAGTAATCCTGAATCCAAGTTTCAGGATTCCAACTCTGTCGGTTCACTCTCAATTCAAATTGTACAAAATTTAGTACATAGTAGTACCAATTTCCAAAACTTCCTACATACCCCAATCCTACACCCCCACAGTGATCCTAACTCAAAGTTTCAGGATTCCAACTCTATCGGTTCACTCACAATTCAAATTGTACCAAATTTAGTACACAGTAGTACCCACCCCGCCCACAATTCAAATTGTACCAAATTTAGTACACATTAGTAAACATTTTTAAAACTTCCTACATAGCTCGATCTTACACCCCAAAAGTTATCCTGACTCCAAATTTCATGATTCTAGCTCTATTGATTCGCATAAAATTCAAATTGTACCAAATTTAGTACCATTTAGTACCCATGAATATAAATTACTGAAACTGGTTAAAAAAATTCCAAAACTACCCACAGTGATCCTATATCCAAGTTTCAGGATTCCAACTCTGTCGGTTCACTCTCAATTCAAATTGTACAAAATTTAGTACATAGTAGTACCAATTTCCAAAACTTCCTACATACCCCAATCCTACACCCCCACAGTGATCCTAACTCAAAGTTTCAGGATTCCAACTCTATCGTTTCACTCACAATTCAAATTGTACCAAATTTAGAACACAGTAGTACCCACCCCGCCCACAATTCAAATTGTACCAAATTTAGTACACATTAGTAAAAATTTTTAAAACTTCCTACATAGCTCGATCTTACACCCCAACAGTTATCCTGACTCCAAATTTCATGATTCTAGCTCTATTGGTTCGCATAAAATTCAAATTGTACCAAATTTAGTACCATTTAGTACCCATGAATATAAATTACTGAAACTGGTTAAAAAAATTCCAAAACTACGTACATTCCCAATCCTACACTCCGACGGTAATGTTAATTTCAAATTTCAGGATTGCAGCTCGATTTGTATCTCCAAATTAAATTTGTACCAAATATAGTAACATATAGTACTTTTCGTACACATGAGTACACGCTTTCAAAACCATCTCCTAAATAGACTCTACATCTCATCCCTAATTCGCATTCCAAATTTCAAGTTTTTAGCTCTATCAATTCACATGCTACGAAATTGTACAGAATTAAGTACATTTTAGTACTTGTCGTACCCTTCTAGTTCAAATTTCCAAAAACCCGTTGGTACATTTATCCTACACTCAGCGACCACCAATCCAAATTTCAGAATTCTAGCTCTACCGGTTCGCCAAATACAAATGGTATCACATTTAGTACTTTTTAGTACTTTTCGTACCGTTCTAGTACGAATTTCCAAAAACCCTTTTGTACATCTTTCTAACTTTCCATCAGTGACCCACATGCCAAATTTCAGAATTCTAGCTCTTCCCGTTCGCCTAATACAAAGGGTACCATTTTTGGTACATTTTAGTACTTTTCGTACCCTTCTAGTTCGAATTTCCAAAAACCCAGCCTTATCTCACGCCTACACACCAACACCAACCCACACTCAAAATTTCAAGCTTCTAGCTTTAGCCGTTTCGTCTGGGCGATGATCTGTCAGTCACTCACTCACTCACTCACTCACTCACTTAACACTAAGCTCTTTTATATATATAGATAATAAAAAATATAAGTCATCTTAAAAACTATTTGTATTCTAACTTAAAAATATCAATATCATCATCTGGAAAAAAATGTAAAATGAAAAAATTTATATCTGATTCCGATCTCTTCTGTGGAAAACCGCTTTACTATTGAAAAACTCTTTAAGAGCAAAAAGCATGAATGACATACATAAATTATCTGTTTCCGTACTGTAGGAATCTACCTACTACTTTTTACTATTTATTTCGATAGCATAAAGGAAAAATTTAAGTCTCTGGAACCGACATCAACAGAGCGGTTAAATTAATTCTCATAAAGAAATATATATCGAAAAAAAAAACAGAATTTCCTTCCACATAATTATTCCGACATTTTTGTGGGAAAATGTGTTCCCACCAAAAAATGTGGAGTTATTAGATGATTGTTAACAAAAGCCGCCGCAGAATTGAGTGATGTAGGTGGTGGTGGTGGTACAACAATTGGTGATGCTGCCGCTGATACAGCAGAAGCAGTAGTTGCCGCCGCATTAACAGAATCTGTCCTCATGTCTGTATTATTGGAATTTTGAATTTCTGATGATGGCACTGTTGTTGTTGTGGTTGGCGGCATACGCCGTTTGGTGCGTATAGTATTGGGCATAGATTTAGCTTGCTTTATAATATTAACCGCCAATGGCTGTTGCTTGTGGGCGGCATATTCTGCCTTGTGCAGACGCTGGCGATGTTTGTACATATTGGCACTGGAGGAGAATGTCATCGGACAATTTGGACAGGTGTATAAAGCTTCGCCGGTATGTACCGATATGTGTTCCTGTAACAAACATCAATACTACAATAAAATTTTTTCTTTTCTTTAATTTTTTTGTTTTTTGGAATTGCAACTCACTCTCAAATCTTGTTCCCGTTTGAAGGCCTTCTCACACATATGACACTTGTATTTCCTTTCACATTCATGATTTAAATAGATGTGCCGGCGCAAGGCTCGATAATTCGACGAAACTTTATTGCAAATGTGACAACGATTCTCTCCACCCACATGTTCGTGCATGAATTTCTGATGCGTTCTCAAACCGGATAAATTTCGATACCATGTATTACAGATGGTACACTGTTGGGGTTCTGGCTTGATTTCCGAATGCTCGGCCTCGACATGTTTACGCATACTGGTATTGCAACGGAACGTTTTGCCGCATTGATCGCATATCTTTTGTTTCGATATATCATGACTGGTCATGTGTTTTTGTAATTTTGCATTTGATGGCCATCTAATGACGCGGGGCGATGATGATGAATGACGTTTTGTTGAAAAATTAAAAAAATGGGGGAAGAGGGGCAAACAGAAAAGAAATTGTATTTAATATATTTTATTGTTGAGAATAGTAATTTTGTTGTTGTTGTTTTCAAAATTATACTCTCTTACCCTAAGTGGCTTTGTTGTGGGATTGGGTTGTTTATATCACAGTTAAATCTATCACAGATTTTTTAAACAGCAAAATATAATGGAAAACTGACAAAAATGTCATAATTGTATAAAATTTATAAATAATATTGTGGCCAATCTTTATGCAACTCTGCAGACTCCACCATTTAACAAATGTATATTTTTAACTTCAGTTTTTTATCTGCACATATAATTATTATCTAACATTCACTTATCACTTTAAAAGCACACTGAAGAATGAGAGCTGCAGTCATAAAAATGTTGGCCAGAATAGCAATTTGTAAAAAGACATTATAACGTATTTTGATGATGAACTTTCAATGAAAAGTGTCATTTCCGAATAACAAATTCATTTCCATAGAAAAAGAAGGATTTTCAATGGTGTGAAAGTCATCTCAAACGAACTTTTCTATAGAAAAACTGAATACGATCCGAAACGACCAGAGTCTTACTCTGCCAAGGTCTGTCACCTTAGCCTCATTGTGTAAAAACAATAGGGCTGCTACAACTTCTAAATAAGGATTTAACGGCTTATTATTATCATGTTTTTTAAATAAATTATCATGTTTTTTAATATATATCCCCAATTTTTAAGCAATTAAAATTTCTTTTGTATAAAATCGGTAAATTTAACGAGAAATAGATTATAAATTTAAGTTGTAATATATATGTTATGATATCTATCTATTGAGTTTCAGAATTGTATTTTATAGCAAACTAGCTGACCCGGGCAAACATTGCTTTGCCTTCAAATTTATTTTTCACTGCAAGTCTGGTTCCGTTTTCAAAGTCATGGCAGATTTATATTTAGAAGAAGAGCGAAAGGTGCACTTAATACTTCAATTCATCAAATACTGATTTTTGAAACAGACAAATTACACAGAAACACTCATCACACACCATAGAACATGTACAAAAAAAATTGTTCTAAATCGGTGCGGTAGTTCTTGAGTTACGGTGCAAAAACATAAAAAAAAAACTAAATATTGCGCTATCTGCCGGATGGACTTCAAACTACACAGAAACACTCCTCTCGTCACTGATTTCAAATGGAATATTACGACATTCAAAATGAGAATCCTTTGATTTTCAAATTGTATTTTTTAATTATTCAATATATGAAGCTTAATAATGGTTTTAATAATGATACTGAAATCATTCCAATGACAATGGAAATAACTATAAATAATAAAAATTATACTATTCATAAAATACCCACCTTTTTAGCATAAGAATTTCCATTATTGGCAGCATGGTGGATGATGTCTTTTCACTCTTTTTCCGAATTTGTAGTCATCAATTGTTTTAATTTAAACTATATATTTTTCACTCGATGTAAATAAATAAATTCAACACTTCACTGAACTCAAATAAAATTCAATATATAGAGCAAACACACTGTATACAGAATCATACAGATTTGATGAAGACAAAAATAAGAACTTTTTTTGATTATCCTTTAGCCTCTTTATGTCAATAAAAAACTGAATTTTTTCATTTTTTTCAATTATTTAATTTACCTTATAAATTTAAGGCTTCGTCGAACTATTCTACATTTCTCTATTTGGCTCCTGGAGTGGAAACTGCCGCAGAAGTTGACCAAGCTGACGCAGGCAACTGCTTCGCGCTCGTTACTTGATGGAGATGGAGTTAGGATCCTCTACCTCGAACTCATTAACTGAGAGGACTCACCTTGATTCGTAGGTGTCACCAGGAAAGCTGTTAGGATCCTCTACTCCTACTCATTAACTGAGAGGACTCACCTTGATTCGGAGGTGTCACCAGGAAAGCTGCTGTATTCGTCACCGTAGTGCTAATCACAGTAGTTTCTATGATGTCAAGGGTGAGTCGTTCTAGAGTCAAGGGTGAGTCGTCCTAGGGTTGATTAGGGATACTATCCTGACGAAGATGGAAGGAGCCGGTTTGCTCTAAAAGGTTGAGGAGAAGATCCGACTGTCTCTCCAAGCTTTCGTTAACGTCGTCGAGAGTAACGGGGTGTGAGGCAAAAGAATGGTCCAAAGAGATATCGTGGGTCGTCAACTTTTGGGAGGGTTGATTGAAATCTGACCTTGTAGTGTTCGAGACTGAGGGTGCCAAGGCAGCCACACCAGCATCAGTCGAAGAATCTTTAACTTTTTGAAAGTTGAGGGGTTGTTAAAATTTCACTCCATTGAAGTTGATTTTGTTGATGATTTGAGGTGGGCCATAGAAGTCGTCGGATTTAATGTCGATGTGACCAATATATTCAGCCTTATTCTGGATATACGCTATGGAGATATTTCGCTTGTGAAAAAAAATGTTCGCTTTCACATTCTCGCCTTATTCGGAATGAATAGCGAGAAGCAAAAAATGCAAGATGCCGATTCAAATTTTCGAAAATGGGGGTTGAAAAAAGATTTTTGTTGCCATATTGTAATTTATTTTGCCATATTTTGCATGTAGGATGGGTTCTGGCCTATGAAGAAGCCTATTGTTTTTGGTCTTCTCAATTGTACGATTTAGTATTATCCACAAAAAAAAATAAATAACTCTTAGAACCGCAAGCCTCCGCAACTAACTAATTTTTTTTACTCCACTAAATTCAAAATTTGTTTCACACACATTTGATCTCTACATATATACAAACAACACCGAACATCTACAGCAACCACAATAAACACTTTTATAGCAACCGTTAATGTGAATATTCAAATATTCGAGCATCAGAAAATACAGATATTTTTAAATACAGATGTTTAAAAATATGGTAAAAAACAGTTTGCAAACAATTATCAGTTCTAAACCTTTGTAGAGACAAAACTACTCGACATTTCGATGTAAAATTTTATATTTATTCTAGTTGCAGTGTTTCCTATAAGTTCTCATCAAAAAAAATGTTCTCCGAGGTACCTGGTTTTGATCATTTTTGGCCGGGTCGTATCACTGTGCTTCGTATCCACAGTGGTACGCAAAAAAAATTTGTATTTAATAATTCATTGATTTTCATTTTTTTCATTCACAAATCTCTTTAGATAATAAACTATGTTTGTTCCTCCATCTTGTGGGGGTAAACATTTTCTTTTGTGGACTATCGAAAGTTTAAAATTTTCAATTGAATGAGCTAGATATAATAGGACTATATATATTTTCTTAGAAACTTACCTTTACGTTTGTATAATTGCTGCGAGGATGTCGGAGGAATTCATCCTATGTGTCTTTTGAAAACTAAACAGAGGTTTTTAACAAGAATTCTTTTTTTTTTTTTTTAATTTTCACAATCAATATAAACTCATATATATCCTACCATTGGGATACAATTCATATAACAACGATTTATGTATTTTTTTTTTAACCAAGAGTTTTTTTTAATTCACTTTTCTTTTTTTTTACATTCACCAGACTTTAAACTTAAGAAAGGTACGAAGGGGATGATAAATCGCGTGATTATTGGGTGTTAATGTTGTAGTAAAAAATATTCGTATCTTTCGTTTCACAGTAAAGATATAAATATTGGCTACTATATGAAATAAATCCAGTGTTCCAGATAATGTGTACAAAAGGAAATTATACCGTTTTATAATTTATTATAACTGAGTTATTTCGATATAATAGTACGTTTAAATTTAACCGGATTTCGTTAACCCAGTGGGTTTCAATGGTCAATTCCTTTACATATATGTCAAATAAATCCTCATGAAGTAGGTTAACCCGGTAAAAAGTTCTAATGTATATTCCGTTTAATTGTATACATATGCATAATTCATAAATTAAAGATTTCAAATTGCAATATAACCAATTTTTCTTGCGTATTCTGAATGACAACCAAAATTCCATCTTTCTTTTTTTGGGCAATTTTTTCTTCGTATATTAAAAAATATATCTAAACAAAAACTGTAAATCCAATTATTTATGCTACGAAAGATTTTAAGACCTTACAAATCCAAGGCCAAAAAAAAATAAAATAAAAATTTTAGGAGAATTTTTTTTGTATGCAAATATCATTTTCTTATACCACACTATTATAAATATAATCATTATTTTTTTATTTTTTTTTTAATAAAAATATATAATTTGTTGTTTTAGTAAAGGAACTTCTTTACGATTATGGGCGAAGATTATACGATTGGTGTGTGTAGCAAGCAATTCGAATGTGTCTTATATAATTTCCACACAAATATGGGTTTTCCAGACAAATTTTTACAGTTAATAACGTAAGCGCATATAAGATATATATTTGAAAAAAAAAAAAAATAAGATATAGTAGACATATGACGGTTTCACTTTTTCAGTATCCCCATGGACTCTTCTTCTTGGTAATATAAAATTGATTATTTATATTTTAAATATGCCATAATTCTATATTTCTCTGATGTTGGTGTCTTCTTTGTAATATAAAATTGATTATCCATATTTTTCAAAATTTACTTTGATGCCATAATTTCTATATTTCTCTGATTTTGATGTCATCGAAAACATTTACATAGGCCCAGTTTAAAAAAAAAAAAAAACATTTCCATTAAGATATATAAGAAATATCACAATTTCACTTTCTCAGGATCCCATGGACTCTTTGTAATATTGATTATGATATTTTTAAATATTTTTTCTTTGATGTCATAATTTCTATATTTTTCTTTCTTTGATTTTCGTGTTATCGAAGAAATTTACATAGGTCCAATATTAAAAAAATATATATTTCCATTGGTCGCGAGTTCAGCAGGATTTTACACACACTGGTATGTATCCTTTTATATATCATTATTTAGGTTGTAGGATTTTGTATAAAATCTCTAACAATGCTAATATTTCTTCTCATCAAATAATCATACTTTTTTTAAATATCTTTAATATTTTTGGCGATATCCATCACGATTTTGTTTTCTCAATATAAAACAATTAAATTGTTCTAACGTCATGATATATAATTCGTTGTTGTTTTATAACATATAAATATATTTTGGCAGTTTAAATATTTCCCCTAGTCACCCCTAGCGCACACTGTCCATTATTTCAAATATAAAGTAATACTAATAATACAAATAAATATAAAAATATGGAATTGGTACTTACCTTTTATTTGAAACCACTCTGGAACCATTTAAATATATTTCGTTTTGATGGCATTGAGATTTGTTTACTCTTCTTTTAAATATGGATGATGATGATATATGTAAACAACAACTATGCATTTGTTTTGCGGTTATGTATAAATATGTGCCATATTTATGATGTGTGAGTTGTAATTCAATGTTAAGCTTACAAACTACATTTTATATAGACAAAAAATAACTACTACCTAGCTTACGTTTCCTCCATACCTTAGGTGACCTTAAGTTTATTTTTTAATTTCAAATTTGCATCATTACTTATTTTTTGGAGAAAATTGCAGAAAAAAGGTAAAGTGGACAGACAGAGGCAAAAACTTTACACAGAATCTATGTTTGTGTGTGTTTTTTTGGAGAAATTATGTTCAAAATTTATTGCAATAGAATTTAAGCAGATAGTAAAAAACAGTCCATTGATTTTTGTTGTTTTGACAAAAATCTCTAAATACCATAATCGTAAATATATAAATATTAAAAACAACAATTGAAGAAAAGATAATGTAAACATATATACAATCAACAATTCCGCAATTCAGTTGAAATTTCGAATATTGCAAATGTGAAAAGAATTCTTTTAAGGCATGGCCATTGTATATGATATATTTAACGAGGGATTTTGAAATGTTGGTGGCTGTTGACTTGTGGCGGGTGTTGGGACGGAGACATTTGATTTTGGCTGCATCAATGGCACCAATAATTTATTATCTTCATCACATTCAAAGTTCACCACATCGTCACCCTTGCGAGCCTTAATTATTTTACTGCCTTGTTTGGCCTGTCTCATAATATTGGGTGGTATGGGTTTACTACGATCCGCCTCCCATTCGGTACGATGTAAACGTTGACGATGTTTATACATATTGGCATTGGAGCAAAATGTCATGGGACAATTGGGACAGGTATATAATACCTCGCCGGTGTGTACAGAAGTGTGTTCCTAAAAAAAGAGATAAAAAAGATTAAAAACATGAATTAAAAATACAACTACTTCACTTACCCTCAAATCCTGAGCCCTTTTGAATGCCTTCTCACACATGGTGCACTGGAATTTCTTGGCACATTCATGATTATGATAGATGTGCCGTTTCAAGGCCCTCGATGTCGACGAGACCTTATTACAAATGTGACAACGATGTTCGGCATCAACCGATTCGTGAATATTTTTCATGTGCTGTTTTAGACCCGCCACATGCCTTAGCCATGCACCACAAATTTCACATTGTTGTGGTATGGGTATCGGTTTTGGTTTATCCGAATGTTCTAATTCGTGATGCTTCTTAAGGCTATAGCCACTTTTAAGAGTTTTACCACATTTATCACAGATCACCGATCGTTGGGGATCATGTACTGATTTCATGTGATCTTTAAGTTTACGATCTGTTGGACATCTGTAATGGAGATAAATAGATAGATAGAGATTTATTGAAATTTTACAAAATAGCAATGTAACTTACAAAGTTTTGTATTGAGAGAGTAGTATCCACACAAGGTTTTTTTTTTTTTTTTTTTTTTTTTTAATTCACTTTTCTTTTTTTTGTTTTGTTTTCAATTTCACCAGACTTGAATCGTAAAAAATATTACGAGGGGTATGATAATTCACGTGATTATCGGGTGTTTATGTTGTAGTAAAAATATTCGTATCTTTCGAACAGGATCGTTTCACAGTAAAGATATAAATATTGGCTACTTTTATGATATAAATCCACAGTTTTCCAGTTAATGTGTACAAAAGGAAATTATACCGTTTTTTTTTAATTTCCTATAACTGAGTTATTTCGATTCAATTGTATACATATGCATATTACATAAATTAATAATTTCAAATTGCAATATAACCAATTTTTTGCGTATTGTGAATGACAACCAAAATTCCATCCTTCCTTCCTTTTTTTTTTTTGTGTTTTAAATTTTTAGCGAGAATTGTTTTCTTCGTATATAGGGATATATTAATAAATATATCTAAACAAAAACTGTAAATATTTATTCTAGGAAAGATTTCAAGTCCTTACAAATCCAAGGCAAAAACAAAATTATACAATATATATATATATATATATATATATATAAAAAATAAATAAATTATCAATTTGAAGCCGCCCCATAATGTACGATAAACGATGAGACAGTCTGAAGAAACCCATGAATTCTAGTCATATCGGTCCATAAAAACATATAATTTCCCAGTTAAAGTTAAATAATTAATTGCTGCTAATGAACAACTGACAAATTTTGATAGCCTCTAAATGTTCTAAATCATCAAACAGAGATAAAAATACACAATCAATATGAAGGTGATATATTGTGTATGGAATCTGAAGGGAAAAACTGTATATAACGAAATCAAATCGATATGTCAATAGCTGATGAGGGCGGAATCAATCAATATTCAAACGCCTATAGGTTATTCCGTCAGCAAGGAGATTGCTTGAGGAAACTGTATATAGGACATAACACAAGTGAAAAAGGCGTTAAGTTCGGACGGGCCGAACCCCTCCACCAGAGGTATAGTGAATGGGGGGACATACACATAAGCCAATAGAATTGGGGAGTACCCTTAAATACCCTAAATATATAGGGGTAAAAGTACGTTTATTCGGCCTAACTCTAGTTTTTTTTTCTCGTTCGGTCCCACGCCACTCACACCCGCCCCAACCGACCGTGGGGGCGACCTCCCTATATCGAAGGGAACGCGAAACGCGAAACCCCATAGTCCGGACTCAGATCAGATTTTTTTTTAATTCGGTCGGTCAACAGGGTCTACAATTCCTTCGTTGATGCCTCAGCAATCCTATTGTGTAGACTTGGCCAGAATCACTGTAGTGTCCAGCTCTCATCATCAGTCAGGGCAAGATTTAGCAGCAGTTCCTCCGGAAATGTATCCACACTTTGCTCTTTGCGGTACAAGCCTGTCTATTTGGTCAAAGAGTTCCCTGCTCTGTTCCTCTAGAATATCGCGGATAGCAGAGTAAGGGTACCCGAACTACAACCCTGTCAGTCGTAAACTGATTCGCATCAGACTTGACTAGCTCGTTTTCCGTGTGAATTGCCGGGTAAACATAATGCGCTTGTAGCAGGTGCCAAGGCATCCATATCGTATCACAATCGCTTGATCTCGAAGACACGTGGCTTGTGGTCTCACCAACGATTGCCGCCGGTACTTGGTTATTAACTCCCTGCACCCCTGGAATGGGCCAATTATAATATCAAAAAATCCTTAGATTGGCGAAGGACTATAATGGACCCATGTTCGACTTTTAGGAAGTTAAAAAAAAAAAGAAAAACTCGGGATCCAAAATCTATATCTTGAAATGTATATCCTAATCTATTTGAGACAACATTCAAAATTAAAAGATATTTTCAGCTTTGTTCTGTGTTGTTTTGTTCGACCTTTTTGATTCTTATATAATAAAACAATATATTTTTTCGAGCTTGAGGTCTTTTTTATTTTTCACGATCAATATTTCGCAATTGTTTTAAATTGCATCTTCAGGATAATCTACAAACAATTTTGAAATTAATGACATTAATTACACAGAATGAAGTGACAAAATCGCTTACAAATAAACTAAAATAAACTCAGTGCAATATTTACATCCGACGACGATAGTGAAGTCTATCATAGTTTTAAGTAAACTTGATACTAGTTTATTTGTAAGCGATTTTGTCACTTCATTCTGTGTAATGAATGTCATTAATTTCAAAATTGTTTGTAGATTATCCTGAAGATGCAATTTAAAACAATTGCGAAATATTGATCGTGAAAAATAAAAAAGACCTCAAGCTCGAAAAAATATATTGTTTTATTAGATATTTTCAGCCTTTAAAATGATACCCATTTTGTATTAATCGTATCCGTAGAACCGGGTACCCATATCCGAACTTTCGGATCAAATAACCCGGTTTCTAACCCGTTTATCTAAATTCAAATATTAAGTATTTTATTGGAATATCCGAGTCCAAAACTCAATTTTTGGAATGTATCTCCTAAACGATTGGAGATAACATTCAAAATGTAAAGATATTTTCATAGCCTTTAAATGATATCCATTTTTTATTAATCGGATCCGTAGCCGAGTCTCAGTAGACCAACGACTCTCACCTCATCACCAATGACTCAAAATGTAGGGCTACAACAACTCTCAATTATCTGTGTTTAAGAAAAGCTGTCTACAAATAGTTATAGTTTTTAATTATGTGACCCTCACATGGAAGTCCATTTTTTTTACAAATTTCGTTGTGTTTATGGATCACAACATATAACAATTCTGTAAGCCTTTAAATCCTATATACAACATTTACGAATTTTAAGTGTTATAGAAAAACGTTTAATTTAAAGCTAACAAAATAATGGGGGAAACGTCAAGCTCAACTTCCCTATACAAATTGGGATATTTACATTGAATTACATCAATCTTATTGAGGATTTAAAAAGGATCTAGGCAAAAATGAAATCATCTATATCTATATTACATTTTTTTAGATTTTACCTAATATCAAAAACAAATTAAAGTTTAGATTTAAAAAAAAATAATGGGATATTAGTTTTTTTCTTAGCATTTAAAAAATTTCCAATTTCCAATAGGAAACAAGAAAAAAAGAGAGCAAGAGAAAAATATTCTTTGTTTTTATTACTAATATCACATAATATTCTAGGCCACTTAAGGTAGGGAAGCATTTGTTTTCTTTTTTTCATCGTTGTCTCAAACAACTCCAACTTTCGTTACTGTTTCTTTTTTTGCGAAATAAGACTAAGAGATAGAAAATAAAAACGAATAAGAAAAAATCGTGGTACTCACTTTTTCTTACATTCAGGACACTCGAACTTAAATTCTTCACGTGGCACATGTTTAGCAACCATATGATGTTCAAATGATGCTTTCGATGAGAATGTCTTCGAACATTTCTCACACTGGAAGGTCTTTTTGTATTTCGATTCGGGTGGATTGGGTAAATGTGTCTGTTCGTGCGCCTCCAATTGTGTCGAATCACGACATATTTTATTACATGTTTTACACTTAAAGTGTTCAGGATTATAGTGGACCATAATGTGCTCGGCCAGAAATTTACGTGTAGCAAATCGGCGACCACAACACTCGACGAAGCCGTGATCATCGTTGTGATCGAGTCGGAAATGAGCACGCATTTCACTGAACGTATGCACCAGCAGTTCACACTTGGGACAACGCAACTTCTCAAAGAACTTGGTAATGATGTTATCGTATTCGGCTTGTTGAGCTTGGCGGGCAGCAATATCTTCTTTCGACATGCGTTTTGGTTCGGATGCAGTTTTTTCACGTTTCTTGTATTTTTTCGGCGTGTTGCGTTCCTTTTTCAAAATCACAGCGAATTTCTCCGATTTGCTCTTGTCGGCCACCCAATCGGAGGCATCCGATTCATTTTCATCTTCGGAGTCGGAATTTGAGGAATCGTCCGAATCTTTGGCTGCAAAATCGTTATCATTGTCCCCATACTCGGGATCATCATCATTGTCGTCACTGTCATTTGTAAAGTCGGGTATTTCGAAAGGCGCAGCAGAACCACTCGGATCAGTGGAGCTTGGTTTGTCTTTATTCTGTTGGTCCTCTGTGGCTTCTCCTTCGGTTTTAATGTGTGTGGTCGCCGACGTTGAAGCTGCTGCGGAGGTTGAACACGAAGGTTCTTCACTTTCGTCACCTTCATTTTTAATCGTGGCCGCCAAAGATTTTTTGGAGTTACGTTTGCGGGCGACAGGGGTCTTTTTCGCTGCTAATGCTGCTGCCTTGGCTGCAGCCTTTTCAGCTTCCGATTTGCGAGGTCTACCTCTTCGGGGACGGGCAACTTCAACTTTTTCTTTATTGTGCTCCTCCTCTTCCTCTAGGGTAACATCCAAAGAAGGTGGCAACAGCGGTTTATCAGAATCTCCATCATCACTGGAATCATGATAAGTCAAAGGAGCATTATCACCAAAAACATCGGCATCGTCGTCGTCCTCTTCCTTGTCCAAGGCAGGAGAAGATTCTTTTTTAATGCGTTTGGCCCCAGTCGTTGTCTTGGGGCTTTGATCTCTCGCCGCTGCCGTACGTGTGCGTCTAACTTTAACATCCTCATTGTCATCAATATCATCGACATCACCGCCTCCTCCTCCTCCTGCCCCACCACCCATAGATGACATATCATGTTCAGTTTCCAAAATCTCTATTTGTGGCAGCAGATCCAAATCGTTTACCTCCACCTTCACTTCAGGATCAAATAAATTATTGCCCATCGACGAATGTCCCATTATGGGATCTTGTAGCATCATAGGCACGGGAGTATCTTCAGATTTGAGCATAACGACATCTTGGTGAGGTAGCGGATCATCTAGTATGTCTATGGTGTTCACGGTGCCCAAATGCTTGTGGGCCTCTTCGACTCGTTCGTACAGTATGTGAAAGTCTCGCACAACTTCCCAACATGTCATGCAAACTTGCTGCTTCTCGTCGCCATTATTACGATATGTCTGTATACACACAAAATAATTGCATTCAAGGCTGATGTTCATGGATGAAAAATCGATATGTTCGTTTTCGCGAACGAAAACTTACCTTTATCCAAAAGTGTTTGTTAATAATCGCACTTATGCCCAGGCGTGTGCCCTCCTCGGAGAATATATCCAAGAATTTGGGGCCCGGTATTGTTGGGTATTCCAGACACAGAATACACTTAACCATGTTGTTCGGCGGCGTTCGTTTGTGTGTTCTTCTTCGATTTAAGCAAACACAGATTTTTCTTTCATTCAACCACCACCACTACTCTAAAATTCTATGTATACGGATTTTCGTCAGTCGAATAAATAACAAATTTTATGTTATACGTTTAAACGCGAACAGATACATTGTCTCTATACATAGCATATGTATATTTTGTTGAATATAATACAAAAACGATTATTTAAACAAATAACAGATTAAAATCAATTTTCTTTTTCCAATTTTTTATTCTTTCTCCGCACACTGATCCACAAATTTTTTTTTGACGCTATGACGCTACATTAGCACGCCGACGATACAAGTTGGAAAACTGTGTCGGCTGTGAATGAGAGTGACGGCGTTATTAGCTCTGCAAAAATAACCATGTAGTCAGGGTTACCGTTGTGCGACTAAAGTCGCAATTTGCAACCTTTTTGATGCTCTGTAAATCGGTTTGCAACTTTTTAAGCGTTGTGCGGCTTTTCGTCCCTGTTTTTGTTAAGATGTATTTTCCTTTTTCTGTGTAAATTCAAACTGATTTGGTTTCGTCTACGTCGTTTTTCAGTTCCAAGGGTATCTGACATATTCTCGGAACAGATTTATTGACAAATTTACTTTTCTGTACGACCTTTTTTCAAGGGAACGACTGACGTTTAAATGTCAGAGTTGATTAAATGTTTTCATCGGCGGTGAACGGCGGCAACAAAAGGAGAACTGAGGATTTTAGGTGAGCTTCTTATTGTTGCTTATTATTGTGTCCAGGCAATAACTCGGTTTCAGGCCATCCATGATCATCTATGGTGACTATGTCATTGCAAATCAGGGATGGAAAATTCAGTACAATAGTACTTTTTTCAGTACATTTTTACCCAAAAAATTACCGTAGTACCCCCGAGACCATTTCAGTACCATTCCAATCCTTCATTAAACCATGATATATAATTTTTTTCATTAGAATTTGTTATGAATTTGAATCTGCTCTAAAAAGGAATTTTCTGGTGTGATGCCAAATGTCCGAACCTTGACACGGTTGAATTTAATTCGTAGATGCAATTTCGCAACAATAGTCGACATAAATACAACTTATCATGTAAAGAAATTTCTAAGCCACATTGCCTGATGAACGGCGAAACGCGTCGCATAGTGGTGGGAATGTAGTATCTCTCTGGCTTTCCTTTTCATTGCAACTCCGATCATGTAGCTCATCTCGAAAGAGAAATTAATAAAAACAAAGAAAGAGAATTAATTTTTCTATTAAGATCCATATGTGATTCATGCAAATATGTTAGAATTTTGCTGTAAAACAAGAAACAAAAAGTTTGAAATAAAAATCTCTGATGACATGAATTAAAAATAGTGTTGTATGAACGGGTTAATTCATGTACGTAATTCTGAGAGCGAACTACGTTGTTCGAATGCCCGTCAGAACATGACATTATACTTTCGACTAATCGACTTTTTGTATTGAAAAGTCAAAAATTCAAAGCCGACTTTTGATTATTGAGAAAATCTCAAAGTGGATTTTCTTTATAGTACGTTTACATTTAACAGGATTTCGTTAACCCAGTGGGTTTCAATTGTCAATTCCTCTGCATATAGGTTAAATAAATCCTCATTAAGTAGGTTAACCCTGTAAAAAGTTCTAATGTATATGCCGTTTTATAAATACTTGGTTTGTTATAAAAAAACGTGAATTTAAAAATGCAAAATTGTCCAAAAAATCACATTCCAAAACACAACATTTTTATAAAATATCAGTCATGCACGCTGACGCTTGAAAAACTGTGTCGGCTGTGAATGAAAGTGACGGCGTTATTAGCTTTGCAAAAATAACCATGTAGTTGTCGTCGTGTAGCGGCAGCAACATGAATGAATACCGGTAATTGTTAATGAAACTATTAGTTATTAAGAAAATATATTAAACAAAATGACGACATACAATGCATTTAGAATATGTTGACAATCCATGTTTTTTAATAAAAATTCTATTTATTGTGAATCGTCAGTGGAACCTAACTCAAAGGCGTGAACATTCCATCAAAATAAAGCAGCCCCTAAACGTTCTTATTATTTTTGACAAGATAGCGGGGTTTTACATTTATCGGGATTGGTGTTGAGAGTTTCTTTCTCTCTCTCTCAATGGTAAATTATGAATCGTGTTGGAAAACATTAAAAACAAAAACAAAAAAGTACGAAAAGGTACCTAAAATTCTGCTTCAAATGATAATAAATCATAATTATCAAGAAAGATTGGCCAATATCTATACCAGTTATTTGCATAAATAATATATGTTGTAATTTAAGAGTAAATGTATTCACGAATAATAAACAAATCTATTTTTTGTTTTGGTACGTTTATGTCAATTCGTACCTTTTGTGAACAAAAAGTACGCTTGTTACAGAATTGAAAATAGCGCAACTCTAATTATAATATTTCACGTGGTTGGCAACTCTACACATCGAATTCAAGTAGAAATTACGCACTTTGACAGTTAATCGAGACATCAGTTGAGCTAAATGGACTACCAATTTATTGTGCCATGATAGAGAAACTCTCAACACCAATCCCGATAAATGTAAAACCCCGCATAGTCAGACAATATTTTATAACTTTTAAAGGGCTAAACAGAATGCTCGCATCGCAGCGCACATCAACTTTGAGCGTTTGTGTTATCGTTTCCTTGTGGTTGTTGTATTTTCGATAAAACATAACGCAACGGACGGCTCAACGCGATCAGTCTGCTTAGCCCTTTAAGGAGGAAACACAACAAGCTTTATTGTCTCAGCCTTAAAAGGAGCATATTAACAGTACGTTTACATTTAACGGGTTTTCGTTAACCCAGTGGGTTTCAATTGTCAATTCCTTTGCATATATGTCAAATAAATCCTCATAAAGTAGGTTAACCCGGTAAAAAGTTCTAATGTATATGCCGTTTAATGTTGCTTATTATTATGTGTCCAGGCAATGACTGGGTTCCAGGCCCTCCATGATCATCATATGGTGACTGTGTCGCATTGTATATTGTCTGCTAGCAGGTTGTTGATTTAAGACGTTGAAAAACCAAATTACAGACCCTTATGTTGGAAAACTGGACTAGGAACCTCAAAGTACCGAATCAAGCAATATTGAGAACTTTCTTGGAATGTATATTTTTTATTATTTAGCAGGAATCCTAGAATAGAAAATTACAGCCACTTCTGAGTACCGAAAATGGGTCATGTATCTTTTTATAGAGGGATTATGTTAAAATTGGACATATTTCGAAAATATTTGTCAAAGATATAGCTCATTCGGTGGGAAAATGCTTTTAAAAGTCTAAAAGTACTCAAAATGGATGAAACCTTGATATGTTGGCTGTGCTTTAAAAAAAAGGTAGAAAATGTACTGCATAAATTTGTTTCATCCTACAAGAACTCGGAATGCCCAAATTGCTGTAAATTTAATGAGACAGTGCGGCTAAAACTCTATGGGAAAAGATCAGATGTGTCAATGATTGCCACTAGAAGGTCTTCGTCAGCAGCTACCGTGTTCGGTCTGTCATATGGCTTCCTCTGTCTCTGACTACGAACCTTGGAGTTAGCTTTTCCAGAGGAGGTTGATGCGTTTTTGTTGCCCAGCGACAGCCGCATATGAGGTAGATGGGTCAGTCAGACGCGAAGTCATCGTCTTCTTGGGTAAAGGATATGGACCTTCTGATGAACGAATGTGTGGAGGAGACAATGTTCAGATTTGCTCTCCCAGGAGACGATGGTTCCTTGCCAGACTTACCTTTTTCCTATACCGACAACTGGTGGGTTTACTCAATGCTTTAGCACCGACCGCTTCATCTTTGTCGCTAGGCGTAGTATCCGGCTTTGAGACAGAGCCCTCCACACGTTGATCACCCTTATGGATGACAGTTTGTGTCGGAATGTTTTCAGTAGCCTTTTCCTTTTGAATTGGGTAAGGCTTCGGGCTAGGCTTCGGATCAGAAGTCGGCTTCGCACCTTTAGGTAGGTTTCGCCGATTCCACTACTTTACTCGATTCAGAGGACTCCTTGGAGATTTTTGATCGAGCAGTTAGATTCGGGAGAGAGATCCTCTCCATCTGGAGCTCACGGTGGAGAGCGTGCGGGTAAATTCTTTCGAACTTCCTTACGAATCTCATCTTGCCCTTAATGAGCTGAACCTCCCTTTCCGAAAGCAAATTCGCGTCTCGTCCCTCGAATTTGCGAAGATACGAAAGGGCACGTTTATAGTACTTCACATCAGATAATTCTTGGGCATTTCCGACCTTTGAGCCGCTGTCCGTTGCTGGGGTCTCGATACATTATCCATCGTGGGATGATTTGCAATCAGTCTTGACATGCTCGTTTACCAATTAAATTGCCGGTTCGGTGCGCTTGTACAGCTACAGGTGCCACGGCATCCACACCAAGAGCAGCCGCATCACACAGAGAGAACTTCCATCGGGAACAGTCAACGGAGTTACGCCATGGAAACGTCTGGTGATATATGAAATCCGTGTGAAATTAGATAAGCTTGCAATAAAGTCTGTGCATTATGCTCATGATATTGTAGGGCTCATCCGTAATATAATTGATTATTTATATCGGAATTATGCTTTGTTAATTCTGATAAAATGGACAATAATCTTGAGGTCAAGTCCATGAGCACCGAATTTGAACTTCTCACTGTAAAGAGTACAGTCGTTTTTCATGGTTCAATTTGGGAAATGATATATGAGCATAGGCAATCTCCTAATTTTTATATCCTACAAATCATGGTATAATAATAAAAGGTAACAGCAAGTGTTGTTGTACAAAAACGATACAACAACCAGATGGAAATTTGTTGTTGTAAGTTCTACTAGTGTCAACTCATTTGACAGAAAAATGTAAACAAACAAACAAATTATCATCAAATTATTTTTATTTTGAAAATGGAATATTTTCGAATCCTCAAAATAAAAATTGAAAAACATGAATGAAAATCTATCAAATTTATATTTCTATCGCTTCCACATATTTCCTATAATTGAGCCATTGCCATATATATGTGCATCACATATAAAAATGCTGGGAATAGCGAGCTATTCCTTGAAGAAAGATTTGCTTCCTCAAACTTTCCCAGCAGGCAGATTGAGTAAATTGAATACGGGAGCACATTAATAAAGAATAATTTCGAATTGAATAGGTTCCCAATTTTTCCTGATGGGTGATTTTTAAAAACATAATTTGTCAAATGCATATTGACACTAGTATTACCATGCCTACAAATCAAGTCGAACTACGTACCCCCCAAAATCGACAGCTGATTTTCACATTTGTCATGTCTCTTTCTATACATTTGTTTATAGTCTTTATGCCTCACACAAATTCGTAAACAAATCAGCCAGCAACTATTTTGTCTTTTGCACGTTCTTTATTTCTCCTACTGCCCCTCCATTCGTCGTACTTAAAATTGGTTCCCAACGTTCATTTCATGGAATCGTTCATTTTTGAACTTGATCTAACGTGTTTCGTGTGGTTATATTTTTGTTTTGATTTCAAATTAGATTTTTTTTCGTTTATTCAAAGAAAAAAGAATGGATGAACGTAAACTGGAGTATGATTCCACATTGGGTGGTCCAGTGGTACTGGGTACACATATGCCAACATATAAATATGCTGCTTCTGCCCTCCAGGAGCTAAAGGAGTTGGTGAATGCCACAAAACAGACAACATCAACAAAATTGATATTCCAGTCGTTGCCCAAACACATGCGCCGCAGGGCAATGTCTCATCATCCCAAGAGACTGCCACGAAAATATAGAGCTGGTCACATTCATCAGATGTCGAAGTCGGGAAAACCCCAACAAACAAAGAGACCATCTAGAAAACATCGGCGTCGTCCTCAAAACCTGTTAAAGGATTATTTGCGGCGTCAGAGGAGGCATCAGTGGCTGGAGACTCATATATGGCATGCCAAGCGCTTTCATATGATCGAAAAATGGGGCTATAAATTGCCATATGCCAGCTGTGACAAGACTTATCGTGCATGTTATCGGGCCACGGCTGAACATTGTCTCTTGCAGGATATTTCGTTTCATGCCTGCATCGAAATGAGGGGAACAATTAGTCGGTTAAAAGATGGATTTGATAGGTTGACAAGTAGGGACTGTGGTCTGTCCATAACTGCCAAAACATTTGTGACTGGTCGCAGAGAAGGTTTTGTGGATCTCTTCAGAGATAATCAATATCCACAAAAAGCATTGGGTAAAGTCAACTTTTTGTGGCGTTGTCAAGATGATGAAGATGTTGATCCGAGTTCACCAAGAACCCTTTGGCTTTGGGTACATCCTGCCAGTTATACTCAGATTTTAGAGGAGCTCATTAAAGTATTCGATTTGAAACGTCAAAAATCCGTTAAAGTGCCTTTATCCCAGGAAGATATTACCGAAAAAGCGACTGAAGAAGACAAAAAATCCACTGAAAAGCCCAAATCAGCCAAAACCGAAAGACGTTTACAATTTCTAACCAAAACTCAAACTCGCCGCCAAGTTCCTATTTACAAAAGTGAAGATTCAGAGATACAACTAAAAGAGCTTAGGGACACAATGAATCGGTTTCGATTAACCGGCCCCCTAAGTCAAAGTGTTTTACAAAAAGCTTTGAAAGTTGTTGATATTGATCAGGTCGATGATAGCAAACAAAGTACCTGGATATGTGAACAAGTACAGAGAAAACATTTCGCCACATTCCATCAAAGACAAAAAGATTTCTGGAATAAATGCCATAAACTGATCACTTCTCCAGCAGAGCTACTATCCAATATGATATTGGCCCTCAATGTGGCAGATCCACGTTTAAATCGACCACAAAAACGTACAAAAGCTTTAATCAGCTATGATGTACAGGCATTTCATGAGTCGAGCCAACAACTTCTTTGTGACATTGTACCCGAACTTAGCTCCTCGCCTTTATGGTGTGAAAAGACTAGAAATCGTGTATCAGATGAAATGTTGTCTACACATGATTATTGTTCGATGAGGGCGAAACATGCCATAGTTCCCGGTAAACCATGTCAATTTGAAGATTCTATGCAACCAATACCCTTGCTCTTGATACAAAGACCCGGTTGCCAGGAGGGACAATATAAACGTCTCTCGTATGCATGTGGTTGGGATATTATAGCTCCAGCTGGCTATGGTATGTCCCTGTGGCTATCGTTAATTATGTGGGGTGCACGACCAGGTGGTTTAAGAGAATTCGAATCGATAGCACGAGAAATGGGTACCGAAGAGCATTTACCAGATACTATAGGGGGTAAGTATTATATATATATATATAGGATGTAATCTTGAAAATCACTGTACAGCATGAAAGAAATATGATGATGTGGCGCATCTTATTTTAATTTTATGACACTTTCGAACTTGGTACTTCTTACCATACCTTACATGAATCGGTGTAGAGGTCGTTACACCCATCGATCTTCTGATCATTTAATTCTGCAAACGCTCGATCTTTTTATTGATATACGCCGGCGCATTGGCCGTTGTCGTTCTGCCATACTCAGCCTTCGCTCTTAAAAAACTGTTATACGTGTTCATGGCCAGTCTCGGGTGAAAGCCTCCCCTTACCGTCGTCAAACATTTGAGTAAATTCGTTCTACCGTTTTACTCTTCACTGATATGTTCATAATGATCCCTTGCTGTTAAAGAATTTGTAATTTTTACTTTTTCACCTGCTGTATCTTTATACCCTCTATATTTAGGGTAACGCGTTTGATACTATTTTTTGGCAAATTATATGGTATTAGACTTTTCCGGATTGAAGACCAAGTTTAAATCCCTGCATCTTCTTTGGAAAGTCAGAGCTTTTCGTTGCAAATGCAAACGTGCAGTATAAAAATCCTTGTCATACACCATTATCAAAAAATCGTACGCATACTGGAAGATCAATGTTCTTCCATCCTCTAACTTATGAAATTCCGCAGTATATATATTGAAGAGCACAGGAGACAAGCATTACCTTGGGGAATGCCATTAGTCACCACTATCATCTCATTTCCCAATCGAAACACCCTCTTAGAAAGTTGACTACTTAAGAATAATTGATTATTATATCTACCTTCAATAGTCACAGAATTCATTTTCATTTCAATTTTATCATTTACAGGACAACAAACATCTGGTCATCGTTACAATGAAATGTATAGTAAATATTTCCGTTTACCACCGGCAAAACGTTGCAATTATCGTAAATTTGCCGTTGTATCACCATTTCGAGCCCCATTCCCACAGCTATTAAGAGATTGGAATACAAGCGGCTCCGACAGTGATGACAAGAAATCAGGTTTCTTTATACTTCGTGATCGTAGTAAACTTCAAGAAATTTCCGAGTGTGTGCGTAAATGTAATCTTTATAAATTCCCCAAAGATTTGCCCACGGCACAGTGTTTAATACAACTCAAAATTAGCCTGACATCAAGAGGAAATCCTGGTGATTTTTCATTAATATGTTTGCCGAATCGTAAAGATTTCAAAAAGAAATGTAAACAAATAAAACATCGTAATAATGAGCCGATATATGTTGAGCCTCTACTGGCTGATACCGATGAAAAGGAGAGAAAAAGGCTGCGTATGCAACACAAGAAACTATTGAAACGTTTGAGGGGTCAACGTGTTCGCGAGAAACGCAAAAAGCAGGTTTGTAGGCGTCCTCCATAAAATTTGTTAGTTTAATAATAAACAAACATATGTATGTTTTCAATTTCTTGTTTTAGGAAACCAGCACAACTAGGGTTATTATACGACCAGCCAATACAGCAGCCATGTGTTTGGAGCACATGAAACGAATGTGTAAATTATGGCTACCCGAAAACACCGAGACATTGTACAGTGTTCGTAAACAAGGTACGCGTGATTGTTTTGGTTATATGACAACGGCCCATTTCTGTTTAACTGAAGGCAATGTTGGTGGTATTGGTTATGTTACGGTAGAAGGACTACGTGAACTATTGAAATTATGTCAACAATGTCACATAAAACAACCACAATGTCTGATACGTTCAACAAATAGTCGTAATTATCGTTTTGCTGCAATACAAGTTAATGTGAATGTGTAGCTCCTCTTGTTGTTGAATAAATTATAAGAAAAAAACGAGAAATTTTATTGGATTTTGGCACATTTCTGGTTTACAAGTGGTATATAGGCCACATGTCCTATTAAGGTGTTTGCATAATATTGGCTTTTTGTCACTTTTCAATATAACATTTTGTAATTTGCATTTTATATTAAAGTAATTGGGCGTCAATCAATTCAATTCTTGATTGTTTCTATCATTTATTGTGACAAAATAAGTGGTCGTATTTTTTTGAAAAATAAAGAGAATGCATGCTTGGAAATGTTTTCTTAAAAAAGTCCAAGCATATGGGTCTACAGATGATAGAAAAAAATTAAAATTATATTTAAAAAATCGACGATTATTACAAATCTTCTAAAAAACCACCCTTCTGGGTTCTAAGATGTTTGTACATTTAAAGGGACCCACCTGGGACCCCCTACATTCAAAGTTTCAAAAGGTTTTTAATATGTTTCTTTTAATTTCCTTGGCTGTTAGGACCTTTGCTCGATATTTGGGGGGTAGCTAGGCCAGCTGGAGCATACCTTACATGAATCGTTGTAGTGGTCGTTACACTCAACGATCTTCTGATCATTTCATTCTGCAAACGCTCGATCTTTTTCTTGACTCAACCTTCGCTCTTATAAAACATTTATACGTGTTCATGGGTGAAGGCCTCCTCTCACCGTCGTCAAACATTTGAGTATATTCGTTCTACCCTTTAGCTCTTCACTGAAGTGTCCATAATGATCCCTTGCTGTTAGAGAATTTGTAATGATTCTTCCCAGGAATTTTAACATTCTATATTTAGAGTCAAGTATATGGTATTAGACTTACCATTAAAGACCATGTTTAAATTCCTGCATCTTCTTTGGAAAGTTTTTCGTTGCAAGTGCAAACTTGCAGTATCAAAAAAAAAAATATTCTTGTACCATCAGCTGTTTCGTTATATTTTGTAAACAAACAACAACATTTTTTCAAGCAAATTGATTATTTTATTTTGATTTTGTATCATTAAACATTAAAGTTGATGAAAAAATCAAGTATTGATAAACAACACCAATTTTCCGAATCTGCTGTTTTTTTCGATCTAAATTGTTTGTTGTTTTAATCTGCTGTGTCGATACAATTTTTTTACTGGATGTTGTTCGTTTACTTTTTGAAATTTTCTCTCTTGAGAACGAAAAATTCCAACTTACTCTCTGCAAATTCTTACTGAGTAAATGTTACTGGGAAAGTAAACGAACGAACCTAATATAAGCTATTGACCTTTCATTGTAAGCAATAGTAAACACTTTTTTTATATCTAGTATATACAATTATTTATTATAAACAATTAAGTAATAAATCTAATCGAATAACATCAATTAACAATAGCAGAATGTCAGCTGTCACAAGTCGAATCACTTTCATCTCTTGGCAGTGTGGATGGTGGTATATGATTCGGTGGTAATTTTCCCGAATATTTTGCTCGACGATCTTCCAACCATTCCAAAGGATGGGCATTTTTACGATGAGAATGCATGTTACCACTGGAAATGAATTGCATGGGACAATAGGTGCAGGTATAGAGTGGCGTTTGACTGTGATAGGCCAAATGTTCCTAGAATAAACCATTTACAAACATTAATAAATAGATTTAATATATGTATATAGAGAGGGAGATAGCTTACCTTCAATGCCGTCCTCTGCTTAAAGCGTTTCGGGCATAGTGTACACTCGTATTTACTTGTCATCTCGTGATTATACTGGACATGCCGACGATGGTTGCGACGATTTAGCGATACTTTTCCACATATATCACAAGTGTACTCAACAATACCACCCTCCGGATGTTTCAGTGCCATGTGACTTTTTAGGATACGTTCATTTACGAAACGTGTTCCACATATATCACAACGTAAATAATTGATCGGTTTATCGGAATGCTTGACCATATGCCTTTCGAAAGCGTCGCTTCTACGTAAAACCATGCCACAAATATCACAAATTTTAACGTATTTTTCCAGGTGTATGGTGCGTACGTGATCGTCGAGTAATGTTTGGGATCCGAATCTGTAGAACGTGAAAATAAAATTTTGAAAATTAATGAGAGTTATTTAGATAGGAAGAAGACTCACAAAAAAATTTCAAAGACCCCACATTTGTCCCAACAAATATTTTTTTAATCTAATCTAAAAATAATAATTCATGTTTCAGGTAATCCTTCAATGTATTTAAAAAACATCCCTTGTTTTTATCCTTCAGGACTTTATGTTGTTGAGATCAGTTTATTAGAAGTAATGAGGAAAAGAAAAATGTGTATGTACATATAATGGCGTGTCATACATGACATAAATTTCAAAGTTGTAGACATTTGCATAGTACAGTGTTGTTACATAAACATTAAGTGTCCTCACAGTTAATTACAATGTTAATTTGAGTGTTAATATAAATTAACTATTAACACCCCTTCTTAATATTACAAATATTATTTAAAATTAATTTATATAAACTCAAAAGATATGTATGTATATAAAAATAACGAATTAATCTAAATTACATAATCCAATCAGTATTCGAAATTTACATATGTTAACCTTCTGTAAAGGCTTGGTTAGAATGTCTGCTAACATAGACTTTGTTGGACAATAATTAAATAATACGCTATTCGATCTATACAAGTCGCGAACAAAGTAAAACTTAACATCTATATGCTTGCTTCTAGGGCTTATTTTCTCATCTTGAAGTATCTTGAGGCAACTCTGGTTGTCTTCAAAAATGACCGGACTGGATATGTTGATTTCAAATTCCTTTATTAATTGCATAATCCATAAGAGTTCCTGAGATGCTTCAGCAAGAGCCACATATTCTGCCTCGGTAGATGATAAAGTTACATTTGCTTGCTTTCGACTAGCATAACTGATGACAGCATCACCAAGCTTAAAAATGAACCCACTTGTAGATTTTCGGTCATTGATGTCGCCTGCCCAATCAGCATCAGCAAAGCCTTTCAATTCCAATTCACTCTTAGATCCAACGAGCAATTTCAAGTCTTTAGTCCCTTTTAGATATTTTAGAACCCTTTTGACTTCAGTCCAATCTCTTTCATTCGGGCAAGTAATTTTCCGAGATAATATTGAAACGGCAACTGCAATATCTGGACGTGTATTGTTAGAGATATACAGCAGCGATCCGATAGCCTTCCGGTATAAGATATTGTTTTCAAGCAAATTATTCGTAGTTTCCTTCAAATATCCAGGATCCATGGGTATTGAAGAAGTCTTAACATCTTGAAGATCAAACTAATTTAATTTTTTTCAATGTAACGTTCTTGTGACAAATAATATAAACCATTATTGTAGCTCACTTCTATCCCCAAATAGAGTCTTAAATCACCCAATTCCGTTATTGCAAAGTGGGATTTCAGAGTACGTAAAACATCTTCAATTTGCTCATCAGTCTTAGATGCAACAATAATGTCATCGACGTAAATCAGAACGTATGTGATTGAGTTCGTATCACTTTTAACATATAAACAGGGTTCAGCCTTTCCCCTTCTGAATCCAGAATCAATTAGGATTTTGTTGATACGAAGATTCCAACATCTTGCCGACTGTTTCAGTCCATAGAGGCTTCGGTTTAATTTACAAACATAATTTTCTTTTCCAGGTATAATAAAACCTTCAGGTTGTTTCAAATATATATCGGTGTCCAAATCACCATAAAGAAACGCCGTTTTCACGTCAACGTGACGAACTTTCATATTTCTATAGCTTGCGATGGCCAATAAGCTTCTAAATGTTGCTTGCTTTACAACTGGAGCAAAAACTTCGTCGTAGTTTTCGCCGTATTTTTGGGAAAATCCCTTTGCGACCAGTCTAGCTCTGTACTCCTTCTCACCATTAAATTTATGTTTAACTTTGAAGACCCATTTACAGCCGACTAATTTGCCATCACGTGGCAACTCCACCAAGTCCCACGTTTTGTTTTCATGCAATGCCCTCATCTCCTCTTCCATAGCCATCAACCATCTCTTGCCGTCCGATCTGGATATAGCCTCTCCAAAATTTGTTGGATCTTCTTCAACGCAAATTTTGTACCCATACTTTTTAGGCGGTATACCCTTGTTTGATCTTGAAGAAGTTCGAGGAGTATCATCAGGATTAATTGTTACGTCATTATTTAAAATTTCCTCGTCAGAAGACGATGAAAATTCCCCAACTGATTCAAAGCCACAAAATTCTTCTGTGCTTATCGAATTATTATCTTCTTCTTCATGAGCAAGAGGCGAAACATTAGTAGAATTGATTGTAGAGACAGATATTACCATATTTTCGTCAGAATTGTTATCTTTCTTCGGAACATCAAGAAAATCGTTTGATTCCAAAAACTTCACGTTACGGCTTATTATGATGTTATTGGTATCAGTATTTAACAAACGAAATGCTTTGCTCTCCTCAGAATATCCAACCAGAATACACTTGACAGCCACATCGTCCAACTTTTTGCGTTTTTGTTTTTCAACATGGACGTAAGCAGCGGCACCAAAAATACGAATATGGCTCAAATTTGGAGGCCTGCCAAACCATAACTCGAAAGGCGTTTTATTTACAGAAACTGATGAAAGTCGATTTTGAATATAGTTCGCATTGTTGACAGCCTCAGCCCAGAATTTGATATGAATATTCGCGTCGTATAGCATGCACCTGGCCATCTCCATTAAGCTCCGGTTCTTCCTCTCTGCAACTCCATTCTGCTCAGGAGTATAGGGGGCAGTGAGCTGGTGAATTATACCCTTATTTTTGAAAAACTTCTGCATCTTTTTATTTAAAAACTCTCCACCACGATCAGTTCTAAGAATTTTTAGACGTTTTCCTAATTGGTTCTCATTTTGTTCAATAAATTCTTTAATTTTGTCGTAGGCCAAATCCTTTGATGCAATGAAAAATATTGTACAATAACGGCTGTGATCATCAATCAGAGTTAAAAAATAACGATTTCCACCAGGGGTTGTATTTTGCATGGGGCCGCATAAGTCGCAATGTACCAAATCTAAAATTTCATTCGATCTAGTTTCCGATGCCTTTGGAAATGGTGCTCGTGTAAGCTTTGCTCTCAAGCAAACCTCACAATCAAACAAACAAGCACATTTCTTTATGCTCACACCTCGAATAAGCTCCTTATTAACGGTTGAGCTAATTGCTTGATGACTTCTGTGGCCAAAACGACGATGCCAAATATGAATACAGTCACTCTTACATTTCGATATCATATTTGCTTTGTAAGACTGATTCAGCACAAACAAATTGTTCCTTAAAGTAGCTTTCGCATGAACATGTCCGCCCAGAGAAATTGAACAACCATTTCTGTCAAAAAACACCTTGAAACCTTCAGCAGTTAGTTTCCGAACTGACAGTAAACTCCCGTCCAGCTCTGGTATGAATAGTACATTTCGAACACGAATTTCCTTGCCTTCACAAAATATCTTGCAGTCACCACAACCAGTCACCTTCAACATTGTACCATCTGCCAAATACACCATTTCATCCACTTGCTTATTAATTTTGTCAAAATATGTCTCCTCACTACACATATGACAAGTTGCAGCAGAATCAATAAACCAATCGCCATTTGCTTTTACATTTGTGATACCAAAACAAACATTTTTATCGTCATCTTTAACAATATTGGCCCGATTGTCGTTTGGCTTTTGTTGTTTTCGCATATTTTTGTTTGTACAATCCTTTTTCATATGGCCCGGCTTTCCACATGAAAAACATTTTGGCACAAACTTTTTCTTCTGCACTTTAAAAGCAGCCTCAGTTTCATGTTCACCTGACATCTTTCTCTTGAACTCCTGTAGCAACTTTTCTTTCACCAAATCGAGCGTCAGATCTTCCTCCGAACGCATTTCTAATGATGAAATTAGGTGGTTGTAATCATCCGGCAATGTGCCCAGCAAAAATGCAACAGCTTTGTGTTCTTCCATCTTCTCACCCAAATCACGCAATCGGTCCACAATTGATAAAAATTCATGAATGTGGTCTTCCATACTTTGACCACTAACCAGCCTCTTCGACGACATTTGACGAAGTAGACTAACTTTGTTGGTTATGTTTGACTTCTCGTGATGCTTCTTCAAGGCGTCCCAGAAAGCTTTCGCCGTCTTCAGTTGCTTTATGAGTATTTTCTGTGATTCCTCCACAGCCAACCCAATAGCAGCCCTTGCCTTCCCATCACGAATCAACCACTTTTCATCCGGCTCCTCAGGCAGATTACCAACAACAACATCCCACAATTCCCTCTCCAGCAGCAGCAACTCCATGTTAAATTTCCAGACATGGTAATTAGTATTTGACAATTTGGGAAATAATGTGTACGATGCAGCCATGATTTTATCAATTTACTTCCAATAAAAAAAAAACGATTTTAATTACGCGAATGTAGGCCCATAACCTGTTGTTGAGATCAGTTTATTAGAAGTAATGAGGAAAAGAAAAATGTGTATGTACATATAATGGCGTGTCATACATGACATAAATTTCAAAGTTGTAGACATTTGCATAGTACAGTGTTGTTACATAAACATTAAGTGTCCTCACAGTTAATTACAATGTTAATTTGAGTGTTAATATAAATTAACTATTAACACTTTAAACTCCTATTTTTTCTGTACTCACCTTTTTCCACATTCGTTGCAGCAAAATTTCTTCTCCTCATCCGATAAGTGGATGAACTTGTGTTTCTTGAGGACGCATGCCGATACAAAAGCTTTTCCACAAATATCACATACATGTCGTTTGTATTCCTTTTCGTGGACATGCTTTTCGTGCAATTGCAGGCAGCGTCGTGTCGACATTACCCTCTCGCAATATTTACATTTATAACTATAGGTATCCGAATGACTGCGTATATGTTCGACGAGGGGATAACGTCGTACAAATTTCTTATCACAACACCAAACATAGGCCCGTTCGTTGTGAACGGTCTTAAAGTGGCGTCGCAATTCCAAAAAAGTTTTCGATTCTTCTTTACAAATATCACAATACATGCGGAAATTTTTCGCCAAAAAACTGTCGTATTCACTTCGTGTTAATTTCGCTTGGTTGTCGCCTGAAAGTTGGGATGCTTCTGTGTCATTATTTTGTGAATCGGAATTTGTAGTATCTTTGGAGGTTATATCATCCATGGGTAGGTCACAGCTATTTTCATTTTCACTGGCACTGATTTGGGAGTAGGATGTGGTGTTGGTGTTATAGCTAAAGTCGTTGCTACTAATCGAGTTATTGGATGATTTACGTAGAGAACGTCTTAGTTGCCGGGAATTGTTCGGTTTATAGCTTGCCTCAGATTCTTTTTTCTCATGATCTTGATCATCACTATTTGAGTCTACTTTATTAAGTGTTATATTAGCCGAGTCTTTTTTAGCTCTGGCTCCGAAATTACTGGATCATCTTTTATAACAATTTTAGGAATTTTTGTAAATATATTTTTCTCCAATGGATCCTTTCGTTTTCTGAGCTTCGTAGATTCATCATCTGTTATGGGTTCTTCATCAATTGTATCATCGTTGCAATTATTTTCTTCCTCACTTGATATTTCATCGTTTTCAGCCAACAGTAATTCTTTATCAATAAGGGGTTCTTCATCATTCTCTTTTTCTGCATTTGAATTGGCTGGATTATCATTTAAAATTGGATTTTCGTGCTCTTTGTTTTCATCACCTGCCTGAGGAGAAGATTTTATATTATTGGGGATTTTTCCAATGGGAATATCGCAATTATTTTCATTTTCATTGGAACCAATTTGGGATATCTCTTTCGTGTCATTTGAAATATTTGGCATATCTTTGAATATTTGCCCTTCTTGGCGAGAATTTGCTACATACTGAGTGTTCACCTCCATATTTTTATTTGGTGTTTCATCATTTTCATTTGATATGTTTTCATCACGTTCCGTATGGTTTGGCCCCTCTTTGGCTGCTTCCTGAGTTTCATTGTGTCCATTGCTTTCTATAAAACCCTTAGATAAGCTATCCAAAAACTCAATCATTTGCTGTTGTTCCGATTCTTCGGACCGTAAGTGAGTCATTAGATTACTGGTTTCTTCTCGGAAACTTTCTTCCAGTAAACGATTTAATTCCTCCTGGACTAATAGGTCATTCGATTGAACTTCTTCCGCATGCATATCCGAAGTGTCACGATTTGTAGCCAGCTCATAATCGGTCGCATAGGTTTGAGGACATCCTAAATCAGGTACTGAATCACCTCCATTTCCATTGTCCTGCATTAGAGGATAACATTTTCCAATTCTTATATTCCCTGCTGATTGAATCACCAGTGGTTCCATATTTTGTTCATTCAATTTAATAACTATATCAACACTACGCATATTTTTATCTATAAGTTCTTCAAAATCATTTTGCTCCGGTGGCATAGGCTGAGGTGGTGGTGATGGTGTTGTTTTTGTTGTAATTGTTTTCATACTCATTGCAAAGTCGACATGAGCCTCTTCAACTCGAATATAGAATTTATGAAATTCATTTAGAATATAAAAGCAGGCTGCACAGATCCAAGAGTTGGGCTTAATGGAGTCCTGAATAGAAAGAAAGAGATTAAAGAAAAATGTTTGATGATATGTAATGTTAAGAAGAAAAACATTTTTTAGTTTTACTCGGCTGAACTTATAAACCTTTAAACTATCCGCGGTGAGATGTACATGCAAATCATTCACCATGGACCAATATTGATACTTTTTAGTATAAGGAAATTGTAAGGATTTGCCACCCACAGTATGTCAAGGATGATTTTAAACATGGATAATTTTTAAACATTTTCAAATGTAGAAGCTCGAAATAATAATAATAATAATATATGCTTAGGCGAAGGGCTTGCTCAACTCCTCGTCATGGATGAAGAAGTTGATGGCGGGATGAGTGTGCGGGTATAATCATGTAATTATTTCAAAGGAGCGGTGCAAGCGATAACGTGAGACTCCCAATCAGTTTATGGCGTATGGAATGGAAAAGAAAGTCCTGAGGAAATAAAACACAAGAAAGTATTAGTTTAATAATATTTATAAATGTCTTGGTTTATTGGTGGTATTATTTTCTATGAAAATAATACAGAGGGCTGTTAGTAAATAACGCGTAGCGGTTATTCGAACGCTGCGGTTCATGCGATCACATCGTTGTGATCGCTGAGGATTGATATATGTCAGCAACATGTGCGCCATCCCGCGTAATTACCAAGAAACCCCGGTTGCGGATAAGCAACGCGCTTTTATGAAGTGCGTGAACTGTGGCACTAAAGGCCACTTTGTCAGCTCGCTATCCTGTTCAAAAAGTATGACAATAATCGCCAATAAGGCCATCCGTAAGGCCATCGGAGGAGGAGTCCATAAGGCCTTTCGTACGTTGATGCCGTTAGAGGACGCTCTTCGCAGAAGACCTCCTCAACAGCCCAAATTGGTCCTGCACCTGTTATCCACGTTGCTTTAGTTTAAGCCAACATACCCACACAATTGTACATATTTATAGTCTTATGATAGTTTTAAGTTATCTCTAAAATAGGTTTAGTCTTTCATTGCCCTTTTTTAATAAATCTATTTTCGGGGCATAGTTTCAAGGATTATGCCTAAGGCACTTATATTTAAGAATGATTTTAGCTATTTATGCTGACACCGCATGAACACCTGAAAAATCAAATCAAAGCCAATTCGGTTAAAACGTGATCTATATACCGAATAATGAGGGTTACGATTATATGGGGGCTGTCCGGAGACATGTGCCAATGTTGATTTTTGGTAGAGACATTTTCTACCCAATGAGAATCCAAAATATCAAATTGCTACCAAATCGGTTGAAACGCGTACTGAAGCTCCCCAAAATTCCAATCTTTGGGATGCAGCGTCATATGGGGGCTTTGCTAAAAGGGGGGCCAATTTGCGATCTCTATTGTGATTTCAAGAGACAGACAGATGATCAGGCATAGATCGACATAGAATTTTATTCTGGTCAAGAGTTTATATCTTTATGGGGTCTCCGATGAATATTTCGATGTGTTGCAAATGGAATGACAAATTTAATAGAGGCTCCACCTTTTGGTGGAGGGTATTCATATCCCAGGCAAAAGGTTATCCTATGATGTACTTCAGTTGACATATTCAAATTGCTAGTTGGGGAAAAGTGTGATCGAATTGTCGGAAATGTTTTCAGCGACACCAAAGACAATTTACAGTGTATACAATCGAGGATCAATAATCGATGGTGCACCAAAGTCCCTATATATCTTTCGAAATTTGGTATAGACTACTGAATTAAGTCTAGAATGATGAAGTTTCGTGAAAATCGGTTCAGATTTAGATATAGCTCCCATATATCTTTTCTTCCGATTTTAAGTAAATGGTGCGCCAAAGTCCCTTTATATATTTCGATTTGCATGAAAATTGGCATAGCGTACTGAAATAAGTCTACATTGATGTGTGTCAAGTTTTGTGAAAATCAGCTCAGATTTAGATATAGCTCCCATATATATTTTTGTCCGATTTAAGGTATATGGTGCACCAATGTCCCTATACATCTTTCGATTTGCACGAAATTTGGCATACCGTACTAAATTAGGCCTAGAATGACGTACGTAAAGTTTCGTGACAATCGGTTCAGATTTAGATATAGCTCTCATATATATATATATATATATATATATATATTTTGGTCCTATTTAATGTAAATGGTGAACTAAAGTCTCTATATATCCTTCGATTTGCACGAAATTTGACATAGAGTACTGAATTGATACTAGAATGATGTGTGCAAAGTTTCGTGACAATCGGTTCAGATTTAGATATAGCTTCCATATATATCTTTTCTTCCGATTTTAGGTAAATTGTGCACTAAAGACCCAAAGTTTGGCCGATTGACACACAATTTTGTTCAACGTACTTAAGTTAGTATGACCTTACGTCTGTCAAGTTTTCTTGAAATCGATTCAGATTAACATATAGATCCTATATATATTTTCGTGCACTAAAGACCCATAGCTAGGTCGATTGACACAACGTACTGAAATAAATATAAATTAATCTCAGGCAAGTTTTCTTGAAATCGGTTCAGATTTAGATATAGCATAGATTCCATATATAATTTCTATCTATTCATCTTAGCAAAATGTAGCATAGATTGCAGAATGCCAAGTGTAGGGATTGAAGTTAGTCGGTTTGCATATAAATAAAGATCACATTTTTAAGTTCAATTTTTTGTCAATGTTCCTTCAAAAAGGCGATGTCTGTTAGGATATATATGTAGAATATACCCAATGTGGTGAACGGTATCATATAGTCGGCCCACTCCGACTTTACTACTTTCCTTACTGGTTTTGTTTGGGAAAACACAGAAAATTCAATAACATCCATTCCAATAGTAATTTATATTCAAAATTGCGTTGTCCTCTCTCTGTTATCATCACGAAGTTTATCACTCATCATATTACCCCTCATCAGTTCCATTACTCTTTTATGACTATTTCTATTTCAATGTACGGTATCAAATAGCCGACTCTATTACATTAAATACATTTTTTTTCAAATTGTATATTTGAAACATAAACACTTTACACTGGCATCTGTTATCTCTCGAATCTGAATGTTTTTCTTTTACAATTCGAAATAGTTTTTTTATTTTATTTTTGGGTACCCCGACAATCACATTGATCTTTGATCGTTTGTCTCGTTTTTATTTTCAATACGATTCGATTTGAACATCTTAGTATTTATATGAAAAAGAAATATATGAGGCAAAACACATAAACACTCAAACAGATATACAATTTATGTATGTTTTTTTTATTATGCACCACACAATCCGTAACGTGAATCACACACAAAAATTTTCCGAAATTTTCCTAAGTATGTTTTGTTTTGTATTTTTTTGTTTTCAAAACTTACAAGTGGCCAAAAATGTTGTTCAATTAATTCCGCAATATTATTATCCTGCCATTGTGGCGATGCAACATAAATGCATTCGACGGACTCGTGTCGCAATTCCAAACACAATAAACACATATCCATGGTGGATAGTTTTAAATCGCTTTTTTTGCAACAATTTTCAATTCGAAATATTTGTTTTTTTCACCGCAAAGCAAAGAATTTAGAAAATATTCTCATTCGAAATTTTTGTTTCATCCGCGAGCAACGAAACCGACGACTTTTCGTATGGAATGTAAAAATAAATATGTTCTCTATGTTCGACGTCGTCGTCGTCACGCTGTGGGAGGTGGAAGAGAGTGGTACACACATGTGTTAACGAGAGCATTGGGAAGAGAAAGAAATTGCTCTGCTGCAGTTTTTTTTTTGAAATAAACAGATGTTTAAAATAGCACAGACATGTTGTTTAACGGTTCAGGAACAAAATAAAAATAGTGTTGGTAAGCGGTTGTTTGTGTGTGTACAGTGATATTTTATAGAATTGTAATAGATTAAGAAGTAAAAAGGTGTCAGACCGTGCTGCAGACATATGTATACCCCCAGCCTATGGTATGCGGCAGTCTACGGAATTACTATACACTGGTTGTGTTATTTGCTTTATATAAGGTATCATGACGTAATTATACAAGGTAGTCTCATGCAGTCATATGTTTCTAATTTTTATACCCTTCACCACACTGTGGTACAGGGTATTATGTCTTTGTGCATATGTTTGTAACAGGCAAAAGGAAACGAGATAGACACATGGTTCCTTTTGAGAATATGCATAGAATCACTTTCTAAGTCGATTTATGCATGTCCGTCCGTCCGTCTGTCCATGTTAAATTGTAAACAAAGTAGAGGTCGCATTTATGATCCGAATTGGATGAAATTTGGCATAGGTCACTTATTCGGCCCAAGGACGAACCCTATTGAAATTGGGAAAAATCGGTTCAGATCTATATATAACTCCCATATATATATTTAACCGATTTAACGTAAACGGTCCCTATATATCTTTCGATTTGCACGAAATTTGGTACAGCCTAATCATTTAGGTCTAGAATGATGTCCGCCAAGTTTCGTGAAAATCGGTCCAGATTTAGATATAGCTCCCATATATAGTTTCGTCCGATTTCATGCAAATGGTGCCCCAAAGTCCCTATATATCTTTCGATTTGCACCAAATTTGGCATAACGTACTGAATTGAGCCTAGAATGATGTCCGCCAAGTTTCGTGAAAATCGGTCCAGATTTAGATATAGCTCCCATATATAGTTTCGTCCGATTTCATGAATGCCCACCCTATATATCTTTCGATTTGCACCAAATTTGGCATAACGTACTGAATTGAGCCTAGAATGATGTCCGCCAAGTTTCGTGAAAATCGGTCCAGATTTAGATATAGCTCCCATATATAGTTTCGTCCGATTTCATGTAAATGGAGCCCCAAAGTCCCTATATATCTTTCGATTTCCACGAAATTTGGCATAACGTACTGAATTGAGCCTAGAGTGATGTCTGCCAAGTTTCGAGAAAATCGGTCCAATTTTCTATATAGCTCCCATATATAGTTTCGTCCGATTTTATGTAAATGGTGCACCAAAGTCCCTAAATATCATTCGATTTGCACGAAATTTGGCATAACGTACTGAATTGAGCCTAGAGTGACGTCTGGCTTGTTTCGTGTAAATCGGTCCCGATTTAGATATAGCTTCCTTTTATTATATTGTTACGTTCTTGGATTTTACTTAATCCCGTGTAGGCGTTGTTTTATTTCCCAATACAATTCGCGATCTAATTCACAACTGACTAACTGCCTTTCCATTTCCCCTATTTATATGAGCCTTGCCTGTCGCTACAGAAGTTTCTAGACGATCTGGTAACACATAGATTACGAACAATCTACCAATGCAACACACACATACAAACTTACATTGAGTGAACAATAACAACAACACACATATACAGGCGAGGGAGTAATGGTGTTTTACACGATATGTATTTTACATATGTGCTGTCACTTTTATCATCCATATGTAATTCCTTATGTGTGTCAAAATTAGCGGCGTACACAAAACATTTATTTTTGTGTTCAAATCGGCATATGTATTTTACATATGACATAACCTATAAACAAAAAAAACAATTTTATTTTTTCTTAAATCAACATCATTTTTTTTATTAAACACCTACAAACGAAATAACAATTTGTAATTGTTGCCTTTTCATCCTTTTCTTTGACTTGCAATTGAAATATATTCTTCCAACAATGTGTTTCATTCAAACAGCTGATTTCCTTATGTTTCACATACGAAAATAGAGCGCGTCCTATTCGGAAAAAAATACATATGTAATTGCATATCGTTTTGACACATTGAAATTTCCGTATGTTTCACATGACGAGTTCGATTTCCATATGCAAAAAAGTGACAGCACATATGTAAAATACATATCGTGTAAAAACACCATAACAAAGAAAGAGTAATTAAGCGATCATTAATGATGACTTTTAACAAGAATTGTACGTCAATAAAAAAAGGAAAATGAAAGAGGAAATGGAAGGATGTAGAAAAATCTATACAGTTATTCGAATAAACTGCGTAGTAGAAATTTACGTTACAATTCAAATTCTTAAATGAACGGAATTCATCTAAATTAACTTAAATCTAAAGTTATTTAGATAAATATCACATATTTTATTTCATCCAATTTCATGTTAATAGTCCTGTTTAATAAACCCATAGTGGTGAAGGGTATCATATAGTCGGCCACGTCCGACTTTACTACTTACTGGTTTTTTTTTATAAATTTGCCCTTGACAGTATTCAGCTTTCAAAATTTAAATGTAAATATCTTCCTTCGTAATGTACGCATATCATGTATTCAGTGGCAACAGTTGCTAAATAATTTATGTTTATAAATATTTTGAAATTCCCTGCCTCTAAAACTTATAAAAATATGATGTAACAACCATGGTTAAATCTTGGGAGCAATGTTCACTTTTAGAAAATGTATTTTGTTTAATTTATTGATAATATGCCAATCGACATACATAAAACTTTATGGAATTTCGAATTTTTCGCTTTCGAACTTGATTCAGAATAAGGGGAAAGTTAAAAAGCGAAAAAATCGCTGAGAGTTCTACTTCAGAATAACTTTAAAGGGAAGACTGAACAAATTCACAGTGAATTGAAGTCCGAAGTGAACCAAAGGGTCCCATCTTCGAAAGCTCTTCCATGTTCAGACCCTTGCATGTTCCGAAATTTTGTCTTCCACTTGATCTTTCCATTGAATTCATGACCTTCCCCTTGTGCGTGAACCATCAGCTGGCACGCTTTTTGAGCTTGGGCATCTTCATCCATTCTAACAACATGACCTCGATACGTCTAACTATATCAATGTCCAAGAATAGGTGTTCCAGCTCATGGCTCAATCTACGGCGATATTCACCGTCGAAGCAGATCGGTCCATATATCTTCCGAAGAATTTTTCTCTTCTCCAAAAGCTGCCTTATCTGCTTGCGCATGTATTTCATGCTTCAGATCGATACAACAAAATAGTCGGGTAGTATCAGCGTCTTGAAAAGTGTGAGTTTGGTCGGGTGAGAGGTTGCCTTGTTCTTAAATGTCTTACTCAAATCATAATAGCATCTGTTGGCCAGTACTATTCTTTTCCGGATTTCAAAACCTATGTTTTTAGTTTTGTTTATGGCGGTACGGAGGTATATAAAACCGTTCACTACTTCGAAGCTGTAGTTTTCAAGTTCCACAGTTGGTCCAAGTCTACTGGACGTCTTGCGCGTTGATACCATCAGCTTCGCTTTCTCGACATTTATTGTCAGACTCAAGGAATAAACACATATGAGGATTCAGGCCTGGCCTGTTAAGTCGGCCTTGTATAAAATGTCAATTTATAAAGGAATATCAGAGTCAAAGTTGAATTTGAACTTCGATCTCCTTTATTCTTTTACAATAAAAGAAGCCAACTTAACATACCAATCCTGAAGTCCTCTTATGTGTTTCCCCCTTCATTTTGGCAGACTTCTTCGCAATTTGTTCAAAGATTGATGTAATCGGCGTGGGCGAGAAACTTGTGTTGTTTGGTGTGCAGAGTGCAATTTCTGTACACCTTTGCCTCTCGTATTTTAAAAAGGATGTTAAAAAGGTTACAAATGTCGCGTTTCCACGACAGAGGGGTTTACGATATATTCGACATTCGACCCGAGTCTTACTCGGCCAACGCCTGTCTCCTCAGCCCATTGTGTAAAAGCAATAGGGCTGCTACAACAACAACAAACTGTCACCTTGTCTGAATCCTCGTTCGGTATTGAAGGACTCGGAGAGGCCTTTCCGATTTTAACTTCTGCTAAAATTATTGTATATAGCCATATTAATTTTACAGGAATGCCGAACGCAGACAGAGCTTTAAATACCTCTGAGCGGATTGAGGCTTTATAGTCGATGAATAGGTGAAATGTGTCGATGTGTTTTTCTTGGGTCTTTTCCAGGATTTGGGGCAGTATGAAAATCTGGTCAATGGTGGATTTGCCAGGTCTAAATCCGCATTGGTATGGTCCAATAATGTCATTGATCATTGGATGCAATCGTTCACACAACATTTTATATACGATAGGAAGGAGGCTAATTCTTCTTGTTGTATTTTCGAACATAATGCAACGGATGGCTCATCGCGAACGTTCTGCATAGCCCTTAAGGAGTTTGGTCGTAGGACACTCGTATTCGTTCGTTTAGAATTTTACATAGACAGGCAGTAAAACCAATATAAAGGCCTATAGATAAGGTCACCCAGGGAGACCAGCTGGATATCAGCAGCCACTCAAGTTTGCTGTCAAAATTAATTATTGTGAATTGACTTCCATTATGAAAACGTATACAAATTTCAAATGTTTGACATTAGATTTGAGAAAAAACGGCCGTTTTCCGATTTCGATTGCTACCTGCGTAATCTTATTAATAGATCTTGACCCATATTTCGATGAGACAACATATTTGAGTATCGCAGTGTGAGCAAGATCTATTAATTAACAGCTGTTTTTTCTCAAGTCTAATGTCTAAAATTTAGACTTTGTTTACGTTTTCATAAAGGAAGTCAATTCACAATAATGCATTTTGACAGCAAACTTGAGAGGTATAGATTTCCAGCTGGTATAAATACGGTTATCGATAAGTGTAAAGACGATCTATAACTACCTACATTATTTTGTTTTACCAATCAGCTGTAGTTTTCACAATCAAACTAGTGTGCCCTTTAAATTGTAAACATTTTGCGAATTCGCTCTTGTGAAATTCCAAACATTCGACGGCGAATAATTTCGTTTTCTTTGCGTAACGATAAAAACAAATTTTTGCGCACAAAATGAATGGATTGAAATTTACCAGGACCCTATCCTTATTAAGGTATGTTTAATTGGATAATACAAAAACTTTGCTAACCACATTTTACATTATCCAGGGCCACTTTACCCAAACAACAGTATCGCTTTATGGGCCAAAAAGCAACAGCGGCTAGAGGCGGCACTACAGCCAGGCCGGCAGAAGGTGAAGTCAACAATACCCCCATAAATTATTTTGGTAGTGATGCTGCATTATGGCGTGCCAAAGATACACGTAGCGGTGGATCCGATGAACATTTGTGGTACCAACCATATGTCATCTCCGGAAGTTTGGCAATATTTCTGCTATATTTTTGTTTGTTGCGTGAAGAAAGCGATATTGATTTGAAACTTGAGGGTAGTCTCTATGAACACGTGCAGGGCTTGGAAGAAGTCCAGCTGTCCATGAACTATAAATACAACAAAGAGAATGGTTTGGACAACACACAAGTGGTGAAGAGATTAACTGAATTGGGTATTGATGTGAAACTATTAGATGGAGGCAAATAGTTTGAGTAAGAGAAAAAACAACAAATTAAATTAAAATAAATCTTTGTAAAGCTTTGTTATCATTGTTAATCCAAAAAGAAAAAAATGTTTATATATTTTAAGTGAAGCAAATGAAAGTGGTTTTTGAATGAAAATGAAATGAATTTCAAGTGGTGAATGTAATGGAAAACAAAGGCAGTGGTTTGATTTTAGCCAGAAATCAATGGTACATACAACAGTAAACCTTATGTATTCACTTAGTAAAGGAAATCAAAAATATGAATTAAAAACTCCACGCTTAGCAAGGCGTTGAGGGAAGACTTTAAATGGAGCTTAAAAAATATACTTTAAAATAATCCATGCATACAATGGCGCTTGAATATTTTGTCTTCAAAAAATCCGCTCTTATGGTGGACCTTGAAAACATATTCTTCGAAAAATCCACACTTAGTTTGGACCATGAAAAAATATTCGTCTTAACTCTAGTCAAAACAATATGATTTTTTTTTTATTTTCCAGAGTTACCCTAATTATGGTATTGTCACATATGCTACTATGGCCTAAGTAAACAATTCAAAAACAAGGCTACCTCTCGCCGGACCGAACTCACTCTCTACAAGACACAGATATTAACCGTGCTGTTGTATCTGAAGCATGGGTACTTCGGCAAACCGAATGCTCCATGAGCTGTACCATCTATTCTCGGACATTGACATAGTCAGACGTATCGAGCTGCAGCGAATATGTTGGGTAGGCCATGTTGTGAGAATGGATGAAGATGTCCCAGCTCAAAAGGCATTCTCATGGCAAAAGGCTGATGGTTCACGAGGAAGGGGAAGGCCACGAATTAGATGGAAAAATCAAGTAGAAGACAACATTGTCGAACATGATCTTACAAAATCCAGCAAATGAGGAGCACGCCACAAGCAGCTCTGAACGCAATGATGAACTTAAAGCCTCTGGGCCTCAGCATTAAGTGTCAGGCCGCACATGCCAAAAAAAATCTTTGGGGAAGTTGTACCTTTGTTCTGTCACAAGCCAGCTAAGAAAGTATCCTATATATATATATATATTTTTATATATCACCATAATTAGGATAATCCTCCAAAAAAATCTGATAGTTTTTTCTACTAAACTAGAGAAAATCCACACTCATAGATCATATGGTCCTTAAAAATCCACTATTATAGCTCATGTGGCCCTTAAAAGGGTTCTTTTGCTGGTCCTTAAAAATATTCTTTAATTCTAATATTCTTTATTCTTATGTTTGCCACAAATGCCGATATTTCTGATTGGAATAATTATTATGCCTTGACTATTTTAAGACCATTTTATTGTTGTATTTTCGCTTTGCCCCTCATTTGTTACATTATTTGTTTTTCCTAATTTATATTTTGGCGGTAAATTGCCGGAATATTTGGCTCGGCAATCTTCTTCCCATTCCTTGGGATGGGCCTTTTTACGATGACTATGCATATTGGCATTTGAATTGAAGGTTTTCGGGCAATATTGGCATGTATACAACACAGTTCCAGTGTGTGTGGCCATGTGTTCCTGAAAGCAAAACATATACAAAAATTAGTATATTTTTAAAAATGATTTCCAAATCTTTTGTATCCTTTACCTTGAGAGTACTTGCTCTTTTATACGCCTTTTCGCACAACGTACACTTAAAATCATAACCCAATTCATGTTTATCTTTAACATGTTTCTTATGGGCCTTCAGCGTTGGTGAGATCTGTGAACAAATATGACATGGAAATTGCTGTTTACCACCCTCCGGATGTTGGGAATCTTTGTGGCGTTTAAGCCCCCGTTGACCGGTAACCTTTAGGCCACAAACATCACAAGCTATGGTGGGTATCGGCACTCCTTTGTGCTTCAACATATGACGTTCGAAAACATCTTTACCGCGCATTTTTTCTCCACACACATCACAGACCAGGGCATATTTGTTTTGATGGACCACACGTACATGATTGGCCAATAGGTTGTGGTTACCAAAACTGCAAAAAGGAAGAGAATTAAAAATCATAATAAAAGGTTTAAATATTTGGCTTACAGTTTACCACATTGTTCACAGGAGAATTTCTTTTCCTCATCGGAGAGATGTATCAATTTGTGTATCTTCAGACCAGGTTTTCGTGAGAAACCTTTCTGGCATATATCACATATATGGATTTTGTCTTGAATGCCATGGGTCTTTACATGCAATTCTAAAGAACGACGATCTGACATTACTTTGCCACAATGTTGACATTTAAAATAATCCGGATCAAGATGACAGTGTATGTGATCGGCGAGAAGACTACATTTTAAAAATTTCTTATTACAGCACACAACATAGCCCGGCTCATTGTGTTGCTTATTAAAATGTTTGCATAGTTCATTGAAGCTATGCATTGGGGCCTGACAAATAATACACGAGATTTTATAATGTTTGGCCAGAAACTCATTGACTTCTTTTCGTTTTGTACGTGGTTTATAGTAGGGGTTTAAGCGTGGTTTATATTCTCTTGATTTTTGCTGCCCTCCACCACTGTCCTCAGAATCACTTTCACTATCCGATGATGATGATTTTTCACTGGGAAGGTCACCATCCAACCTTGTGGGACTGGGTGATGTTTCTTTCGTAGCGGCCGTATCTTCTTTATCATCGTTATTTGTTTTGTTTGCCTTTCGTCGTCCTCTTTTCTTGCCGGTGGGCAAAGATTTTTCCAATGGATCTTCATTAATTTCCTCAGGTTTATATGGCATTTCCGTATCTACTATGGTTATTGGGGGTTCCTCAATAACATTTTCACTTTTTATTTCAGGAAATATATCCATTTCTTGTGTTGTTGTTTCAGCAGACGTTCTTGTTTCAATTGTTACCATCATCTTTGATGATGAATTCTCCTCGTGATTTGTTATAAATGGTTCGGGATTTTCATTATTTTCAAATACTTCAGTTTTTAATGCCGACACAAAATAGGTGTGAACATCTTCTATATGCAAATAGAATTTATGAAAATCGTATACGATTTTCCAGCATGTGTTGCATAGCCATGATGTGGATGTTATAGATTTCTGAAATTAGAAAAGGAGAAAAAATTATGAAGTAAACAAATATTTCTTTAACAAATCTACGTTTAAGAAGATTGTTGAAAAATATTCTTTAGAAAATCCACTTTTCCAGTGATCGTAGAACATTTTTTTTAAATCCACGCCTAATAAATTTATTCTGTTTCGAAAAAAACTTCGAACGTGGCTTTGGAAGAGGACCCTACTTAGTATACATTATAAACTGCCTGTCCAGATTTCGGACTATTTTTTATATGTTATTTTGTAGAGGCCAAAACTGGCAATACATTAAAAATCTATTTTGAATTAAAGGAATAATCTGTTTATGTATACCCAGATTTATAAAACAGTAAAGTGAGGGGGGACACAATAAGAAGTCCTAACTGTGGTAGGTAAGGTTTGGGGATGTTTAGTCACTAATGTGGCTGCAGCACTGTGAGACCGTCCATTGTGTCCATTGTGATCATCCACGAAGTGAAAAAATATTGAGAGATCTATGGGAAGTGTGGGAAGGTAAGCATGAGATAGTATCGATAGCTATAGGGATCGGACAGAAGATATATTACGTGCCAAGGTTGCACATTTCCAACCACTTTAAGTTTCTAATGATGCTGTAGATTAGAGCAGGTTCCGTTGTTGAAAAGAAACTAATACTCGGTGAAAATGAGCAACCAATAGTCTGTGCCGTCTGTAGGCCAGGACTGGGCAGCGACACAGGAGATGCTCAATTGTCCCCGTCTCCTCCTTGTAACGCAGAGTCTACGGTAATCAGTAGCATCATGGTCCATTTACTGGTGAAGGCCCTGATATTGCAATGGCCAGTAATGATTCCTGTCATTACTCTTATTTCAGCTTTGCTCAGTTTCAACAGTGAGTGTGTCCTTTTGGTAGACAGAGTCGGCCAGATGGATCTTGACACATTGGACCTAGGTTCGTTTTTCCAAAGTTAACAGTCTCTTTCGTCGAAGAACACCACAAAGTTCCGACAAAGATGACATATGGGTGGTAGATCTGTAGATTGAGATCCTCGTCTAGCTAATTCGTGTGCCTTTTCATTACCCATGATATCACGGTGCCCTGGTATCCAACACAGCCGATAGCTGTAAGTAAGTTCTTCCAAACTGTTCTACACTTGAGGACGGCCTCAGATTTGATGGCTTTAAGAGCCGCTTGACTATCTACAAAGATAATCACCGGTTCACCGATCCCTGCATCCAGAATCCCAAATCGCGAAAATTTCAGCTTGGAAAACACTACATTTGCTATCCAGCTTGTAGGCTTGTAGGAAAGGATGGGCCTTACCATGGTTTTATACAACCAGTTTCTAGTCGATTGTTTTAGCCTCCAATTTTTCCCAATGGAATTCTTGCATGCATAGTGTGCAATTAGCTCCATTTCTACTACTACTTACTAGACACCAAAAATGTTTTTCCAATATTGCTTCGATGTTCTCGTCGTGCCATTGTTGGGATGTAACTTTAATGCCATCTATGAGATCTGGTTTCAGTTCCAAACACAGTAAACACATATCCATTTTGGGAAGAAACAGAAAGTGGATACTACTTTTCTTAAATCTTCGAAAGAATTTGTAAAATGTTTACAATTGTTGTGGGATACAAAAGCAAAATAACAGCTGATAAAAACATCAATGATTTTAGGGATCTCAGCTGCAAATAAATGCTTCTGTAGGGATCTAAAAATCATTAATGGGAACATTTAGTGATCTATAAAGCGAATAATGGAGGGAATAGGGGAGATAATTACGATGGGTGTTGTGAGTAGGTAAATGATGAACCGTTATTGAATGGCCGGATGACTATAGTGATCGGAAACGGAAGCATTACTTTGGTTTCATAGTTGGACGTTTTATAGGCTTCACCACGATGATTTTTTAATGGTACACGCATGTTACGATAATACATTGTAAAATTATTAAAATTAGGCCATAGAAAGTTATAAAATCAATTTGTTTCATATTTGGTCTGTTCCCCTACTGCAAGAATCTTCTAGATTTTCGATAACATAGAAGAAAATTTGTAATTGTAATTTGAAATTGTTTGTACTGTTCAATTTGTTGTACTTCAATTCCGAATTCCACCTCTATTCCTAACTCTAATATCATGTTTATTACCATTTAGCACTCTTCACAGACATTAGCGCTAATTTCCGAAATTTCTTTTTTATTTTAGATATACAGATTCAAAAGTGATAAGAATTCCAATCAATATTCCAAATTTTAGGTTTTCAGCCATTTCCGTTCACTTAAAATTAAAATTGTACTAAATTTAGTATTACTTGTTACCTATAAGTACGAATTTCCTAAACTACCTCAATCCTACAATCCAATTGTACCAAATTTAGTACCGTTTACTTCATATAGTTTTCAAAACTTACCTCAGTCCTACATTTATCATTATTCGAAATTTTAGGTTTCCAACTCTCTACGTTACCCAAATCCAAATTTTAGGGAATACCATGAAATGTTTGTTTCTTTTATACCAAAGTAATTACTTCCAGACTAAAGCGGAAAAGTCATTTTCATTTTAATTAAATATGATTTTAATTGGTATGGTATTCAAAACCATACACACAAACACATTCGCAAAATATGTATTTTCGTCTGATGGAACAGGCCACTTCCAGAAATGTTTTAGCATGGGTCAAATCGTATTAACCAAATAGAGCGTACCATCTTTCATAACGGACACTATGACCTCGATAAACTAAAATTCAATTTCAGCTTGTTACAAAACGCTTTAAATATTCCACTTTTTTCAGTTCACTTTTTCTACATTATTTTATTTACAAAATATAAAAGTCTATTCTATATAAAAACATCAAATTGAAAAGACATTGTTTGATTCTCAATTTCTTCGGTTGTTTTTTCAGGTCCTTTGTAATTAGGTGGCAAATTGCCAGAATATCTGGCGCGACAAGTTTCTTCCCATTCTTTGGGATGGTTTTTTTTGCCATGATGATGCATATTGGAGTTAGAATTGAACGTTTTTGGACAATGTGCACATGTGTATAAAGCGGTGCCAGAGTGAGCAGCCATATGTTCCTTTTACAAAAAACCAAACCAAACAAAATTAAAAAATAATCTACAATAAAAAAAATCTATTACACACCTTCAAAGTATATGATTTCTTAAAAGCCTTATCACATATTGAACACATGAAATCATAACCGGTCTCATGTTTGAACACAATGTGCCTTTTGAGAGATTTTAATGTTGGCGATACTTTCGGACACAAATGGCATTTAAATTCCTTTTTACCATCCTCCGGATGTTGCGTTGCAATGTGCCGCTTCAGATAACTTGGATCTATCATTTTCAAGCCACAAATATTACAGGCTACAGTTGGCCGTTCCGTACCTTTATGTTTCTGTTGATGACTTTCCATTGCATCTTTACCACTTAGTTTTGTTCCACAAATATCACATACGTGTGCATATTTCTTCATATGTACAATGCGAAAGTGAATTGCCAAAAGCGAATTGTCAGCAAAACCAAGAAAATAAAAAAAAATATATATTTTGTTAGATTAACGAATATTAACGTATAAAAAATATAACTCACAGTTTACCACATTCTGAACATGAGCATTTTTTTTCTTCATCGGGAATATGTAACAGCTTGTGCCTCTTCAAATTTTTCAAACAAAAACGATCAGCCATCTCTTTATCACATAAATTGCACTTAAAATAGTTTGGATTTCGGTGACAATGAACATGATCGACCAATAGACTACGTTTAGAGAATTTCTTTTTACAGCATATCACATACGCTGGTTGTTGATGCTCCTGAACAAAATGTTTACATAACTCATAAAATGTTTTCACGGCCAATTGACAAATATCGCATGTGATATTTATATTTTCTGTTAGAAATGCATCAGCTTCTTCTGGTTTGGTTTTAGGGGGATAAATAAATGTTGATTCACGAGTATTGGCATTATTTGCACATTCATCCATTTCATTGTCGGAATTGTTTAAATATGAATCTACACCAACATCCAAATCGTTAACATTGTCATTTGGATTAGTTTCCTCATCGCTGTTAGCTTTTTCACCATCGCAATTATTTGCCTCTTCTGTACTTTGGACTTCATCAACATTTTCATTATAGCTATTGGCAAAGTTCGGTTCTTTTGAATTTTGTATCTCTTCATCTTTCTCAAGGTTATTCTTGATTTTTCCTGGCTTTGCCGTTCTCTTGGTTTTTTGTTGCTTTGGTTTATTTTTTCTATTCAACGTTGTTTGTAAGGGATCTTTACAACTGCGAGTTCTGGGTTTGTTTTCCAATTCATCGTCCTTATTATTTTCCATTTTATGTTCTTGATTGATGACCAAACAAGGTATTTTTGCTGGATCCTCACTGATTGATTCGCACAAGATTTCTTTGCAAGTGTCATTATTATCATTAGTTTCCAATTTATCAATCATGTTTGTAACAACTTCAATATTAAATTCACATTCTTGTGATTCGCTGCTGGTGAAATTTAATTTTTCTGTATTCTGAACCCCTTCATTTTTCACAATGTTAATCTTGTTTTTGTCTTGTCTAGGCGATCTCTTGGTTTTTCGTTGTACCTCTTCTTTTTTCTCAAGGATATTCTTGTTTTTGTCTTGCCTTATAGAACTCCTGGATTTTCTTTCATATTTTTTATTCAACGTTCTAGGTAAGGGATCCTTACTTCTACTAGTCTTGGATAGTTTTTCCAATTTATCGTCCTCATTATTTTCCATTATCTGTTCTTCATTATTAATTTCACATTTCATAATTACCAAACATGGTAAGTTGTCCAGATCCTGGCTGATGGATTCGGTTAAGATTTCTTTAGAAGTGTCATTATTATCATTAGAATCAATTTCCAATTTATCTACCTTGTCTGTGTCAATTTCAATATTAATTTCACTTTCTTGTGGTTCTAGCTTTACTGGGGGAATAAAAGATTTGTGGCTATTTTCGATGTTTAAATAAAACTCATGGAATTCCTTTAGTGTGTTCCAGCAATTTATACAAAGCCATGTATGTGAAGCAATCTGTTTCTGTAAATTTAATTGAGGTGGGATATTTTTATTGTGAAATTTTTTAAAATAATAAATCCTGAAATTGTATTTACTTTACTCAAAAATGGCCAAAAATGTTTTTCAATTATTTCTCCAATTTTCTCATCGTGCCATTGTCTGGACGCCACTGGTATATACTGCGATTCCAGGTTAAGCTCCAAACAGAGAAGGCAAATATCCATTTCAGTGAATATTTTTATAAATATTCTAGTTTGTTTTGGAAAATAATGTTTTTAATTGTTGAATAAAAAATAAATAACCCAATTCATTTGATATAAACAAATCCTTCCTCTTTTTATAGCTGTACATGTCATTCATTGTGAAATGATTACAGAATTCTATGATGTATTTGCCAAGGTGTACATTATCTAATTTGGCGCCAACGTCCTTTTGAAAAAAAACAACAAAAATGACAGTACCACTGCTAGAAAGCAACCGTTATCTCGGCGAATTTTTATAAATATTTTATTTTTATTTCTATAAAATATATTAATATACACTTTGGTAAGCATATCATAGAATTTGATATCGTTTCACAATGAATGACATATACAGCAATATGAAGAGGAAGCATTTGTTTATCAAATTCTTATTTTTTTCATTCAACAATTAAACATTATTTTCCAAAACAATTTGGAACATTTATTGGAATAAATATTATAAAAAATATACTGATATGGATATTTGCCTTCTATGTTTGGAGCTTAAGCAGGAAACGCCACAGTATATACCAGTGGCGTCCGAACAATGGCACGAAGAGAAAATTGGAGAAATAATTGAGAAACATTTTTGGCCTTTGGTGAGTAAAGTAAATACAATTTCAAGATTTATTATTTAGAACATTATCACTATAAAAATAACCCGCCTGAATTTATTTTACAGAAACACATTGCTTCTCATTCATGGCTTTGTATGAATTGCTGGAACACGCTAAAGGAATTCCATGAGTTTTATTTACACATCGAAGATAGCCACAGGTCTTTGATGTCCCTATTAAAGCTAGAACCACAAGAATATGAAATTAATATTGAAATTGACACAAACAGAATGGATAAATTGGAAACAAATGATAAGGACAATAATGACTCATTCAAAGAAAGCTTAGCAGAATCAATCAGCAAGGACCCAAAAAACTTAACCGATTTGGTAACTACGAAAAGTGAAGTGAATAATCAAGAACAGATAATGGAAAATGAAGAGGAAAACGATGAATTGAAAAACAAACCCAGGACTCGTAGAAGTAAAGATCCCCTGCAGACAACGTTGAATAGAAAAAATAAACCCAAGCAACGAAAATCCAAAAGAACAGCAAGGCAAGAAAAAATTAAGAATAACCTTGAGAAAGAAGAAGAGATTCAAAATTCAAAAGAAACGAAATTTGCCAACAGCGATGATAAAAAAAATGATAAAGTCCAAATTACAGAAGAGGGAATTTATTGTGATGGTGAAAAAGCTAACATAGATGTTGAAACTAATGAAAATGTTGACAATTTGGATGTTGGTTTAGATTCATATTTAAACAATTCCGACAATGAAATGGATGAAGGTGACAATAATGCCAATACTCAAGAATCAACATTTATTTATCCTCCTAAAACCAAACAAGAAGAAGCTGATGCATTTCTAACAGAGAATATTAAAATCACATGCGATATTTGTCAATTGGCTGTGAAAACATTTTATGAGCTATGTAAACATTTCGTGCAAGAACATCAACAGCCAGGCTATGTGATATGCTGTAAAAAGAAATTCTCTAGTCGTAGCCTATTGGTCGATCATGTTCATTGTCATCGAGACCCAAACTATTTTAAATGCAATTTATGTGATAAAGTGATGGCTGATCGCTTTTGTTTGAAAAATCATTTTAAAAAACATCAGGTTAAAATCCGATCACATATATGCGATACATGTGGGAAGGCATTTACACATCCCACGAATTTGAAGAGGCACAAATTGTTACATATACCCGATGAAGAAAAGAAATACTCTTGTTCAGAATGTGGTAAACTGTGAGTTATATTTACCCGTTAATATTCGTTGATCTAATAAAAAAGGTTTTTTATTTTTCTTAGTTTTGCTGACAACACGCTTTTGGCAAATCATTTTCGCTTTGTACATATGAGGAAATATGCACACGTATGTGATATTTGTGGAACAAAACTAAGTGGCAAGGATGCGCTGGAACGTCATCAACTGAAACATAAAGGTGCGGAACGGCCCACTGTAGCCTGTAATATTTGTGGCTTGAAAATGATTGATCCAAGTTATCTGAAGCGCCATATTGCAACGCAACATCCGGAGGATGGTAAAAAGGAATTTAAATGCCATTTGTGCCCGAAAGTATCGCCAACATTAAAATCTCTCAAAAGGCACATTGTGTTCAAACATGAGACCGGTTATGATTTCAAGTGTTCAATATGTGATAAGGCTTTTAAGAAATCATCTACATTGAAGGTATGTTATAGATTTTTTGTTATTGAAAAAAATGTTGAACTTTCTGATTTTTTTTTGATAAAGGAACACATGGCTGCCCACTCTGGCACCGCTTTATACACATGCCCACATTGTCCAAAAACTTTTAATTCAAACTCCAATATGCATCATCATCGCAAAAAAATCCATCCCAAAGAATGGGAAGAAACTTGTCGCGCCAGATATTCTGGCAATTTGCCACCTAATTACAAAGGTCCTGAAACAACAACCGATGAAATTGAGAATCAAACAATGTCTTATCAATTTGATGTTTTTATATAGAATAGAATTTTGTATTTTGTAAATAAAATAATGTAGAAAAAGTGAACTGAAAAAAGCGGAATATTTAAAGGGTTTTGTAACAATCTGAAATTGAATTTTAGTTTATCGATGTCATAGTGTCCGTTATGAAAGATGGTACGCTCTATTGGGTTAATACGATTTTATCCATGGTAAAACTTTGCTGGTAGTGGTACATATTTTGTAAATGTGTGTGTTTATTGTTTTGAATACCATACCAAATAAAATCAAATTTAATTAAAAAGAAAATGATTTTTACCGCTTTCGTCTGGATGTAATTACTTTGTTAGGAATGAAACAAACATTTCATGGTATTCCCTATTGTATATTGAGAAGAAATTATAACCTTTTTTAATTATGTGCGTATTTGACAGAAGAAGCCACACGTACATAATTGCTTTTTTGTTATATATCTCAAACTGCCCTACCTGGTATTATTTTACCATGGTACCAAGTGATACTAAATTTAGTACAATTTGGATTTTGGGTGAACGGAAAGAGCTGAAAACCTAAAATTTAGAATATTGATTAGAATTCGTATGACTTTTGAATCTGTATTACGAAAATAAAAAAAAGATATTTCGGAAATTAGCGCTTATGTGTGTGAAAAGTGCTAAATGGTAATAAACATGATATTAGAGTTAGGAATATAGGTGGAATTCGGAATTGTAGTACAACAATTTATACAGTATTCATGATTTCCATATAACAACGTTACCTAAAATTCAACGAGGCTTACAAACATATTCAAATTCCCCACAATGACGAAATGTTTTGTACGGCCGTATTACCCAAATACGTCGAGTCCATATCTCTTAGCGAGCTAAACAAAATCGATAAATAAACCGATTTTCAGGAAACTTAACACACATCACATTCTAGACTTACGCTATGCCAAATTTCGTGCAAATCGAAAGATATATAGAGACTTTGTTGAACTATTTACATTAAATCGGTCGAAAAATATATAGGAGCTATATCTAAATCTGAACCCATTTCCCAATTCCAATAGGGTTAGTCCTTGGGAAAAATAGATGAGCTGAGCCAAATTCCACCCAATTTGGATAATAAATGCGACCTGTACTTCGTTTACAATTTAACATGGAAAGACAAACAGACTTACGGACGGACATGCATAAATCGACTTAGAAAGTGATTCTATGCATGTTCTCAAAAGGGACCATGTGTATATCTCGTTTCCTTTTGCCTGTTACAAACAACAACAGCAAAGACATAATACCCTGTACCACAGTGTGGCTATAAAAATATCATCGTGGTAAAAAATATCGATAGAGTACGTCCAAAAATTGGTAATATTTTAAAACATTTTAATTTGTGTTATCACTCCGCATTGGATGTACAATCTGCTGGATGTCATGTGTTTGCAGCAAAGGAAACCAGAACAGATTGTTTACTATTTTTAACAATGGGCATGGAATAGAGCCCTATTTATTTCTTTATAAAATAAATGATTCCCATAAAAAATTAGAATGGATAATTGTATGTTATGTTTGGAGTTAAAACAACAATCCACTGAATATATTCCAGTAGGCTCAATACAATGGCTGGAGGAGAATATACAACAAATAATTGAGAAACATTTTTGGCCTTTGGTAAGTGAAACTTTACAGTTTATAGGAAATAATTGGAATATTGAATTAAATTTAATTTAATTTCAGAAGGACGTTATATCCACTTCATGGATTTGTGTTGATTGTTGGAATGTGCTAAGAGAATTTCACAAGTTTTATTTACGCATTGAACATAGTCACAGAAGTTTCGTATCGTTCATAAAAGTGGAGGAACCGGATTGTGAGAATAGCGAAGAAAATATTTCACAAAACATTTCAATTATATATGAAAATAATGATATTATGCAAAGTATTGACGAGGACGAGAATGAAGTTATTTTGAAATTTGAAGTGGACAATGAAGATAATTTAATTGATGATGGTACGATATACAAACCGGCTTGTAGGCGCAGTAACCGCAATCTTTCTACTTCGAAGGAACAGGAACGTTCACTGGATATGGAAAATGATGGTATAGGTGTAGAAACATATACTACAACAACTACAAACCCAATTTCCGAAAATCGTAACCAAGAAATGCTGTTAGTTGAAGAACCAAAGACACAAGGAAGGACTTGCCAAAATAAAGGAGATCATTTGGAATCACTGGATATGGAAAATGATGGCATAAATGTAGAAACATATACTAAAACAACTATAAACCCAATTTCCGAAAATCGTAACCAAGTTGAAGAACCAAAGACACAAGGAAGGACTTGCCAAAGTAAAGAAGATCCTTCGCAAACATCACAGACACAAAACAAGCAAATATTAAGAAAAACTGACAATAAAACTGGTATTGAAAAATCATTAGAAGAAAAATCAAAAGAAATCACTGACATTAAGTGCAATATTACCAAAGACTCTGAAAATCAGGAAGAATATGAACATGATTTTTCAGACGAATTAGATACCAATACGAACTACTCAGATAATGAAACAAACGACAATGTAGATAACAATGAAGCACAAAATAAATGTATATATCCTCCTAAAACTAAATACAATGAAGCCGATGAATTTTTAACAAAAAATCTTAAAATTATCTGTGATATCTGCCACACACCTTCGCAAACATTTACAGATTTATCAAAACATTTTATCGAAGAACACAATCAAGAAGCCTATGTAATGTGTTGTAAAAAGAAATATTCTACTCGTAGTCGACTAGTCGATCACGTACACACACACTTGGATCCCGAATACTTCAAATGCAATTTATGTGGCAAAGTTTTGTCAGATCGTCATTGTTTGACACAACATTTTCGTACTCATGCAGACAAGGGTAGAACAGTAATTTGTGATATCTGTGGAAAGGGATTTACGCATTCTTCACATTTGCGAAAACACAAATACATACATATATCTGAAGAGGAGAAGCAGTATCCGTGCAATGAATGTGGTAAATTGTAAGTTGCAATATGAGTTTAACACATCATCTTAATCATCCTCTTAATTTAATCACTTTCATTATAGGTTTGCTAACAGAACGATGCTCAACGCGCACGAACGTGTTGTGCATCAAAAAAAATATTCCCGAACCTGTGGTATATGTGGTGTGACATTGTTTAGAAAAGATTCTTTTGAGCGGCATCAAAACAAACACAAAGATATACGTCCCACTGCCACATGCAATATCTGTGGTCTGATAGTCATTGATCAATTTTATTTGAAACGCCACATGGCAACACAGCATCCAGAGAATGGCAAAAAGGAATTCAAATGTAATATATGTTCAAAAGTATCACCAACATTGAGGTCGCTGAAAAAACACATTGACCTCAAACATGAAAGGCGCTATGATTTTAAGTGTTCCATATGTAATAAAGCTTTTAAAGAAATGTATACGTTGAAGGTATGTACATATATAATTATTTTAGCCCATAGAACATAATATTCTACCTTTATTCTTTTTTTTTTTGAAGGATCACATGGCAGCACATGAAGGTACGGCGCCATACACTTGTCCACATTGTCCAAAAACTTTTTACTTTAGAGCCAATATGCATCACCATCGCAAAAAACACCATCCCAAAGAGTGGATTGAATCTCGTCGTGCCAGATATTCGGGTAATTTGCCACCAGATTTTAAAGCTCCAGATATAAAATAATTCAAATGAATTAGATGTGTAATTGTTTTTATGTATTTTTTTAAATATAAAAAGTTTAAGTCATTTCAAAAGTTTTTATTTCCATGGTATGTACCAAGTTTATTTCTATTAGTATGGTGCTATAATGGGGCTACTTATATATCATTTTGTGTTGGACGGTCCTTGGCTCTGAGTCTCTTAATCTCCTATCTGAGACTCAGGGATGGTCCGTGTGACGAATTTTTAGGTTTTCGACTGTCAAAAAGGTGTAAACGTCGAAAACGTCATATACCTGTATAAAATGTAATAAACGTAGTAAATGTCATTTATATCAATATTATCAGCAGTTATTTTCAAGAATATATATTATTTTTACATATATTTGACTATTCCTTACTAGAACTGATAATAATTTTTAAATTTTTTTGAGAAGAAAATTTTGAAATTTTATATGGATTTGAGTAAAGCATGCGTAATTTCCAAATTGATTAATGGGAATAGCTATTTTGTCGAAAACCTAATGGATTTGGGTAGGTTTCCGACGTTTCTGACGTATGTATTATACGTCGGAAATGTATGTCATTTACGTCACTGTTTCTGACAGGCCATCTCTGCTGAGACTCATTTCCCAGGTTGCAAAGATGTGGATACCATCAACAGTGAACGTTATGACACTCAGCCTCTCGCGACTTTAGATTTGGATCTCATTGGCATGGTGGTTAACAGAATTAAGATACGCTGGGCAGTCAATATAAATCGCCAGGACCAGATGGAATAACACCGGCGATGCTTCAATTTACCTCGCCAAGTATAGGTTTGACTCTCTCGGGCATTCCGGCTCTATGGAACAAAGTAAAGGTTATTAATATTCCTAAAGCGGGTAAAGCAATCCACTCTGCACCAAAGGACTATAGACCCATTAGCCTATCATCCTTTCTCCTCCAGACTCTCGAAAGACTGATCGACCTGGAGATTAGGAGTCGTATAGACACCTAATCCCTTATCAGTTCACAACACACATACATAATTGGCAAGTTTGCAGAAGCTGCACTGCACGAGGTAGTAAGCCTTCCTGGGGATTAGGAGTCGTATAGTCATCTCTTATCAGTTCACAACAAGCATACATAATTGGCAAGTCTGCAAAAGCTTCACTGCACGAGGTGGTAAGCCTTCCTAGATATAGAGGGAGCCTTTAACAACGTTAAACTTGTGTCCGTAAACCACTCACATAAAAAAGTTGGCACTCCTGAAACCCTTACTTGTTGGATAGATAAAATGCAGAATTAAAATATTCAAATGTGGGGGATACAAAAATCAGGAAAACAGTAACTAGAGGCACCCGTCAGGGAGGGTTGGTCTCACCGTTGCTACGGCAATTAACAACATACTGATGGAACTGGACGGAGCAGGTATCAAAGTCGTAGCTTATGAGGACGACATCGTGATATTGATTTTCGGAAAATTTTCCGAGCTTATGCAAAAAACCTTACAGACGCTGTCACGCTGGGCCAAGACGAACGGCCTTTGTGTAAACCTAACAAAGACGAAACTGGTAATGTTCACTAGGAAGCGTAAGCTCGGCCATAAAGAATCCCTCCAGACTCCCTTCAGCTTGTCTATAAAGACTCCCTTCAGCACGTCTATAAATACACGCTTCAGCCCTTCTATATAAAATCTCCCTTCGTCTATAACGATTCTATATATTTATTTACGATTTCTCTTCATACATACCTAAATATTTAAATAAGAAAAAAATGTTATTTGTTTGTGTGTGTTTAAAATAAGAATTTATTGAAAAAATATATATTTATAAAATTACTAATTATATTCTTAATATTATAAACTAAATTTGATAAACTAAAATTTTAATTAACTTCGAATTAAAACATCAAATCGAAATATTTTCAATAGTAGTAGGAGTTTATAAAATAAATTACAAATAATGTTTATTGAAAAATACAAATCCAAATGAATTTAAAAAGTTCGATATGGCTATAAGAATATGCAAATGAATATTTTTAATTTAGAATATCGGACTTAAATCTGATTACATTTTTGTTTAAAATACCACTTTTTAAATTAATTATTAATAATTAAAAAAGGGCGTCAAATTTATTATTAAAATGTATTAATATCATAATAATAATTATTAATAACATAATAATAATTATTAATATCATAATAACAATTATTTTCTAAAGTCTGTTTACACAACCTTTATATTGAATATTTTATAAATGGTTATAATTTGGCTGTTTTATAACAATTTAGTAAAACAAATATAAACATTGTGTATACAGATTTTAAACATGTATTATTTAAAAGTAATTTCATTGTTAGATTTGTTATTTTTTTTTAATATATAAATCTCAATAAAAAATATTCACTTGGCTGATGTGTATACAATTACACTGTGATACAAAACAAAACTAAAAATTTTTTCAGGAGTTCTAATGTACCAATACTGTTTAGTTGGAGTCCCTGGACCACGAATATACCTTTGGTTTTTCTGGGTCACTTCGAAAATTTGTTTTATAACGGTAAATGTAGGAAAAAACGTGGTTCCATAGATTTTCACTTTGAAACGCGTATGACTTCTTTTCTTTCTAACGGATTTATACTATTCTTTTTTTCGTTCGAAGAGTAGAATTTTATCTTTCAAACAAGATATATATTTGGTAAATCGGTTGAGGATTGGCTGAGTTACAGCGGTTGAAATGTGAAAAAATACGCATAAAATTACAAAATTTATTTTTCTTCGGACTGTACGATGAAATTATGATATCAAGCCATATAAGTTTTATTATATTATGGGGAAGAAAATTAAATTAGCTTTCGAAAATGATAAAAATCAAAAAAATCGGTTAAAAAATGGATGACTTATACACATTTTTGTATTGATTCTATGCATATTCTCTAAAGGAAATATGGGTCTGTATCGTTTCCTTTTACGAACCGTTATGTTTGTAACAGGCAAAAGGAAATGAGATAGACTCATATTTCCTTTAGAGAATATGCATAGAATCAATACAAAAATGTGTATAAGTCATCCATTTTTTAACCGATTTTTTTGATTTTTATCATTTTTGAAAGCTAATTTAATTTTCTTCCCCGTAATATAATAAAACTTATATGGTTTGATATCATAATTTCATCGTACAGTCCGAAGAAAAATAAATTTTGTAATTTTATGCGTATTTTTTCACATTTCAACCGCTGTAACTCAGTCAATCCTCAACCGATTTACCAAATATATATCTTGTTTGAAAGGAAAAATTGTACTCTTCGAAAGAAAAAAAGAATAATATAAATCCGTTATAAAGTAAATAAGTTATTCAAGTTTCAAATGGAAAGTCCATGAAACCACGATTTTCTCTATATTTACCGTTATAAAATTAATTTTCGAAGTGACCCAGAAAAACCAAAGGTATTTTCGTGATCCAGGGACTCCAACTAAACAGAATTGGTACATTAGAACCCCTGAAAAATTTTCGTGTCGCACAGTGTTATTAAGATAGATATATAATTTTTAACAAAACTTTTACATATGTTTTTTGTGTGTAAAAATATAAAAATTGTTTGTCCAGTAAACCAATCTCAATAAAAATATTCACTTGGCTGATGTGTACATAATTATTAAGATGATTTTCTTCAAACAAAATTGTTTAGACTTGTGTCTTCCACATAAATCGAGATGGTAAATTAGTATTAACAGCTGACTGACTTTATAGGTCAGCTGATATTTGTTTACATAGACAGACACATTTTTAATTCCACTTTGGTGGCCAATCAGATAAAAAAATAAATGTGTAATTTTGAATTCTTTATAATTTTTTTAAGAATTTAAAATTTTTCTCATATACTGCCATTTCGAAAATAGATTCATAAAACAATATGGCAACTGTTGAAAATTTTATTTTTAATGAATATTACCATAAGGTATGTTTACGTTTACTTTTCCAGAAAAATTTATTCAGTAAGATTTTACTGAGAGTATAAACGAAAAATAGAGAAATTTGCAAAATGTATATCAAGTAAAAAAGTGTTACTGATACAGCTTATTACAACAAATTTGGAGCGAATAAAAATCCTTCAATTTTATTAGTGGAATGAATAGCAAGAGAAAATCTGTTATTTGTATTATTTATTCTTTGTACTTGCATTTTCATTGTCCATTTTAATGTTTAGAAATAATAAATCAAAACAAACTTTAGATTTACGAAATCCATTCGATCTCAATTGTTAATTCCATTGCTTATAATTCACTGGATTTGTGAAGACGATTAACAGACGTATGCGCAATGGAATTGACATTGATTGTAAACAAATAGCTTTTTTTGTTTACAATTTATAACAAAACAGCTGATAAAATACCAGCTGATGTTACTGGAAAATCTTTGCGGGGAAATTTCTCTCTTTTATTGGACTTTTGCGTAAACGAACAGTATCCAGTAACAATTTGTGCAAATTATTGAGTAAACAAATATACCTATAATTTAAAACAACTAATGTTTCCATGCATTTTCTATGAAAAATTTTTAAAATATTGATTGAAAAATTGCCACAAGAATTATGACGCCAATTAAATTTCTATGTAAATATGTATAAAGACGAAATGTGTATTTATAAGTAAACAAAAAACAGCTGACTTGTAACTTTATATCATTTTAATACTAGTCTAAACCGCAGGCATTATGTACCTCAATTTATAAGGCCTTAAATAGATATAATATATATAATAGTACTCTTAAAATACGTTAAGATTTACAAAATCCACTTGATCTCAAATGTTAATTCCATAGCGTATACGTCGTATAAAATCCACTGGACGGGTGAACATGATTTAGGTGACGGTATGGTAATGACATTTCAAATCGAGTGGATTTATTACACTGTACGGAATTTATTAAATCCGGTAGATCTAAATTGCCAATTTCATTAAACATTTGTTTGTCAAAAAATCCTCATAGAGACAAATATTGTATTGTAAAATATATATGTATTTAAATTTCAAATATTATTTACATTTTGGCTGGAATGTAATTAATATTTAAAAATAAAAAATATCTAAATTACATTTAAAATAATAATAAAATTGTTATCAAATATTAAATACTCATGACGATGGTGTAATAATATTTTGCTATTGTAATAGAAATTGAAGTATTTGTGTATCATTTAAAGATGCGTTTAGACTATGCCTTTTAATAATATTACAAGTCAGCTGTTTTTGTTTACGTGTAAGTACATAACAAATATTTATGAAATCATATAATAAAATATATATATATATATATATATATATTAATAAATTTATAAATCAAAAAAGAAATAAAACCATAATTTTTTTAACGTACTTTTATTATAAAGAAAAGAAAAAGCCGTTATTCAAAAATATATTGCCACATTTATATACTAGTTGTCAATGTTTTCCAATTTCAATTAGCAATGACTATTGAGCAATAATAACAATTAAGTATTTATTTTTTTATTTATGGAATAATTTAAAGGGGGATTTGTAGATCGAAATTCTTATAATCCCCTATATTTGTAATATGATATCCAAATACTATTTGCCCATGGCTGTTGAGCAAATACTATTTGTATTAAATATATAAAGGGCTATAAAATCAATTTGAATTGTAAAAAACGGAAGAGTATTTTATTAAACAATAATATAACATTTTAATATTATGTCTTTTCCATTTGAAAAAGGACAAATTCAAAATAATTACAATAAATATAATTATATTATATGTATTTTTGTTATCTAATAATTATTAACCATGGCTGTTGAATGATAATATTAGATATTATAAGTATATTCATGATGCAATAATAAGGTGATGTATCAAAACGAAAACATTTGTTTTTGTCTCGATTATCTGTCAAATTTTTCCATGATGCAATAATAATGTGATGTATCAAAACATAAACCTTTGTTTTTGTCTCGACCATCTGTCAAATATTTCCTTATAATATTTCACATGGTTGGCAACATTGCACATCGAATTCAAGTAGAAATTACGCAATTTGACAGTTAATCAAGACATCAGCTGCGCTAAATGGACTACCCATGGCACAATGAATAGGTAGTCCATTTAGAGCAGCTGATGTCTTGATTAACTGTCAAAGTGGTCAATTTTACTTGAATTCCATGTGCAATGCTGCCAAATTTTTGAAATATTATAAGGAAAAATTTGACAGATAATCGAGACAAAAAATGTTTTTGTTTTGATACATCACCTTATTATTGCATCATGGGACTACCTATTTATTGTGCCATGAATTTTTCCATATAATATTTCAAATGGTTGGCAACACCGTCCATCGAATTCAAGTAGTAATTATCTACTTTGACAGTTAATTAAGACATCAGCTGCGCTAAATAGACTACCTATTAATTGCGCCATGAGTATATTTGGTCTGTTCCCGTACTGCAAGAATCTACGAGTTTTTACTATTTTTGTCGATATCATAAAGGAAAAAAGTATTATCGTAGTAAAAAATAGTAGATTCTTGCAGTACGGGAACAGATAAATTGTTTTTTTTTTAATAAATTAAATAATAAATAGGCATGCATAAATCGACATTTGTTAACAAAATATTATTTGTCCATGGCTGTTGAGCAAATAACATTTAAGAAACACCTACACCTATAATTGAAAAATATTAAAGAAATAAAATTAAAACATTCAAATATTATTTGTTTATGGCTGTAAAACAAATAATATTTGAATCCACTTTGTTTTAAGATATATTAACACTGAACGTGTTTTATGAATAAATCATCATTTAAGTTGTCACCTCATTTATGCCAAATAAATGACTATTTACGTAAAACATATTCTGTATTCTAATAACGAAATGATGTATTTTTTAAATAAAAATATTATAACATTCAAATATTATTTGTTTATGGCTGTATAACAAATAATATTTGAATCTATCGCACCCACTTTTGTTTTAAGAATATATTTACACTGAACGTGTTTTATGATAAATCATCTTTATGTTGTAATTTCCATTCAAAACAAAACATTCTCTGTGTTCTAATAACAAAACAAATGAAATGTTTTTTAATATAATGTCTTGTATTTTTTTGTAAATTTAGCTTGCTTATGTTTTTGTTCCTTAACTAATTTTAAAGCTTTTAACTACACCTTTTTCTCAATAAATTTTTGATTTCATTATGTACATTATGTAAAATTATTTTGTTGTTGTTTTTATGTTTTTGCTATCAATTTCCCAATGGCATTATTCAGTTATTCTTAATTAATTAATTGTTATTTTTCTAGTTTTTTGTTTGTGTTAGTAAAGCAACATTTTTATGCAAGTTTTTTATTGATCTAATAATTTTATACTAGGGATCTCAAAATATATGGATAAATATTGCGAATAATTTAATTAAATTTAAAATCGCATTTAGACTATTCCATTTAAATCAACTCGTAAATCGTGGAACTAATGGAGCATTTACATTGTAATGAATTTAGTAAATCCAGACGATTTATGTTGTCAATTCTATTGTCAAATAAATCCTCACAGATGAGGTTAACCGTTTCGTTTAGCTGTTTAAACTAGCATTAAAATGATAAGAAGTTGTTAGTCAGCTGATATATATTTAAGTATTCATACACATTTCATTGATTTTCATATGAGTATGAATGATTTAATTATTTACAAAATTGCATTTAAACGACATTTACATTAGAACTTTTTACCGGGTTAACCTACTCTATGAGGATTTATTTGGCATGTATGCAATGGAATTGACATATGAAACCCACTGGGTTAACGAAATCCGGTATAATGTAAACGTACTATTAGACACGATTTGTAAATCGAGGTACCAAATCCTAAAAGTACGTTTAGATTTACGAAATTCACTCGATCTCAAATGTCAATTCCATAGCGCATACGTCCAAAAATAATTCACTGGATTTGTGGAGATAATTATGGTGACGTATACCTAATGGAATTGACATTTGAGATCAAATGGGTTTAGTAGTCTAAACGTAGCCTAACAGTCTAGAACAGTACTAAATTATATAACGTTGATACACAGCTGATATTTGTTTTTTTGGATTTCTAGCAAATCAAGATACTGAGTGATTTTTAAATTACGATTACTTAATCGATTAACGAAATTCAAAAAAATTAGTTGTAGTGAGTGAGAAATAGGAAAGAGCTTTTGGTATTCGTATTTTTTTGGTTTTTGTTATAACTCTCTACTCATGGCTTCAGACGATGTAAATGCCTTTCAGAAGATTTAAATAACAAAATTGGTGTACAAATTTGAAAAGTATGAATTCCATGTGCTATAAGTTTGTATGGTAAAGGCGCGTTTAGCCTACACCTACTCAATCGAAACGATTTCTAAATCGAGATTTAGAAAGGTATTTAATTGATATAAAGTCAGTCAGCTGACTATTTATTTACGTATACATACACATTTCAAATTCCACGTAGATCTCTAGTATTCTCATTCAAGGTATATTAATAAGATCATCCAGAGATACCATTTGAATATCAGCTGTTTCTCAAGCTTACTGCCAAAATCCATTATTGTGAATAGACTTACATTATAAAAACGTAAACAATGTCCAAATTTTTGACATTACACTTGAGATAACACAGCTGACTTTCGCTTGCTGGGTGATCCGTTTTCTTAGTTCCAATAGGAATTAAATGGCATTTACATTAGAACTTTTTATGGAGTTTCTCTACTTTATAAGGATTTATTTGACATATATGCAAAGGAATTGCCAATTTAAACCCATTGGGTTAACGAAATCCAGTACAATGTAATAGTACTCCATATGTTACAATTATGAAAATTTTGCAATTTTTCAGAGCTGCAATTTTTATTAGACAACAAATTTGAGTTTTAACGTAAACAATACTACATACAGCGTTGCTATTTTGGTACTTTTAGGAAATGTCATGCCTTAATGTTACAAAAAGTGTGTTGCATTTGAAATTATCTTAAATTAACAAATAATTTCGGCAAAATCATGATAATGATTGGATTTAAGTTCGAATGGCATATCGAGGCAAATTCAGCTCGATTTAGCAATTAAATCAAGATGATGCACATTATCACGATAAAAACTGTAGTCTAAACGAGTCTTAAGATGAAGTCCAAAGGTGTGCTTATGGTACAATAAATAGGTAGTTCATTTAGCGCAGCTGATGTTTTGACTAACTGTCAAAGTGCGAAATTTCTACTTGAATTCGATATGCAATGTTGTCAACCATGTGAAATATTATAAGGAAAAATTTGACAGATGGGCGTGCTCAATAAGGTGATGCAATATGCATTAATAAGATGATGTATCACAACAAAACCCTTTGTTTTTGTCTCGACCATCTGTATTTCATCTGTATTTTTCCGCATAATATTTTTCATGGTTGGCAACATTGGCACTTTGACAGTTAATCGAGACATCAGCTGTGCTAAATGGACTACCTTTTTATTGTGCCATGATGTCAGCCTACTATAATATAATTTAATTACATGAATATAGCTATAGTTTGGTAAAGTGTATAAAGAATTATACTGTTGACTTAAACACCCTTTCTCAAATGATTTGTATTCCTGCTTTGATTCTGTGGCGTTGTATTTTGATTGAGTTGAGGGGTTGCCAACCATGTGGACTATTATAAAGAAAAATTTGACAGATGGTCGTGACAAAAATAAAGTTTTTTGTTTTGATACATCAGCTTATTATTGTATCATCGTCCTGACCATCTGTCAATACAATATTTCACATGGTTGGCAAGATTGCACATAGAATTCATGTAGAAACTACACACTTTGACAGTTAATCGAATCGTTAGCTGCAATAAATAGACTACCTATTTATTATGCCATGGAATTCGAGTAGAAACTACTTAAACTTGCTTATATTTTTTTCATTTAAGAGGTATCAGCTCTTACACCCACCAATTTCACCCTCAAAATGTTGATGATTTCAGTGGGATTTTAAATATATCTAGAGCTTATCCATTTATTTTGAGTTAACTAGTATTTTAACTTCGATTCTCTTAAATTCACACTAAATATTATCTACACAGCATTTTTTATGTATGTAATGATTTGAACAATTCAACAATATTTAATTTTCTAATAAATGTATATTAATATTTATGTATTCCCTTTTATGTTAGTATCTAGAATTTTTTATATATTTTTATTACAATATTTATTATGTAGTTATTTTGTTTGTTATAATTCTCATTCAATTCGTTTTCATAAGAAACCTAAGTACGTTGTATATGAAATTTGCATTACTTTTTGCTTTAAATTACTTACATTTACAAAAAATGTTTATATTTTCTTATAACTTTTATTTTGTCTAAATATTAATGCATATATATAAAATAAATTTGGTTAAATATTTTATTGAAAATTAAATATCTTATTAGGTTTACTTAAACAACTAATTCCCTAAACAGTTTTGCATATCGAGTTGGGTTTTTTTCTGAGCTTTTCATTTTATTGGTGGGGAGATTTTTGTTTTTGATTTTGTTTCAATTTCTTTCTACAAAAAAATATTAAGTATTTGTAACAAATAATAATACATAGGTTTTGTTTTTGTTTGAGTTTTATCCTTAAATGCTATACATAATAAATTTGAAATCTGGCAAATGGTTGATTTCAAACTTCTGCAGCTTCTTTGGTATCGGTTAGGCGAACCTGCGTTGCATCAGCTGTTACACCATTTACCGATACCTGTTGATCACGCCAAGGTGTGGTGAGGATACGCAAACGTTCTTTGAGAGTACCACGTGTGGTGCATAGTTTATAAATTGCCACAGCGGGTATCATCATAACCGATGATCCGGCTATACACCAACCCAAGGCATTTGCCCACCGTGGATAGGTGTAATCTTCATAGGAGAGCGGTTCATAACCAATCAAACCATAAACGGTTATGAACAACAAGAACAAGGGAGCCACAAAACGCCAACACACTTGCCAATATTTACCCGGTCGGAAACCGATCATATCACGTATGTCCTCACAGAAACGATTTGTTCCTGATTGTTTTTTGGAATAAACAATTCAAAATAATAAACAAAAAATTCAAAACAAAATTACACAAATTTCAACTTACCATATATCCACGAGACCGCAATTGCCTCAAAGAATACCGCAACCAATATTGAATAGCCGGCGGCATAACGATCTAATAGTTGAAAGAAATAGAAGCCACCTTGTGTACAGCTGGCCAAACCCACAATGAAGTAAAGTGAAAACAATCCAGCCACAAAGACTTCACGATTTCGTCCGATTTTGGGAAATTCATCACTCAAAGCTGTTATAATGGCTTCGGAACCCCCAAACTGAAAAAAGTAAAAGGAAATAGAACTTTGAAAATAATCCTATAGAAGAATTTCTTCGTGTAGAAGGACCTCGGTAAAATTTAAAATGTTTAATGGTCACCAAGAATTAGATCTCCCTCTTTCAAGTAGGAAGTTAACCTGCAACTATTACTTCTAATGGTAGTACTTTTGGCTATAGTACTGAGCAGAGGCTATATGGTGAACAGTTCTGAGCTGTTTGGAATTCTACTGTAAATATTTTCGACAATGGACCTAATCCTGTCAGTGCCGTCTAGGTGTTCGGATCTAGCCTGGCTGTTTGGTCTTGTCTCCTTAGGGTGCATAAATTGTAAAGTTGGGCATTTTCGTTTCTGAAGCGAATTTCATATCTGTCTCTCATCCCTATTTAATGATTATTCCATTGTATACAGACTGCGATTATTAGTTCTAATGGTAGTTCGGATATAAAACTGAGCAGAGGGTAAATTGTTTGGAATTCCACTGGGAATAGTTTCGTGGTTATAAGAGGCAACTAGGATCTCGGATCTAACCTGACAGCTTGGTGTGGGCCCCTTGGGAGCATCGAGTTGCCTGGAAAATTTGTAGAGTTGGACAATCTCGCTCCTAAGACGATTGGTTTTTTTCGGCTCGCTCCGCAAAAGGTACCAGGTTATTTAGTAGAATGTAGTAACCAGCTGGCAGTAACAGTATATCCCAAACAGGTGACACAGAGGCTTATCCGGCCTACTTTAATACCATCTCCTTATTCCGACAGGGCGGTTTAATTTTTTTGTGGCATTTACTGCACGACTAATCAGCTGCCCTCTAGAGTGAGTTCCCTAGCTCACGGATTTGTGCGAAATTAGATCTCATCTAGGGTGTCCAAGCGGCTGAAGCTGTAACGATGTCTCAGAGTTTCTTTTAAGCTACCCGAAAATCAAAAGGAATTAGAAGTGATGTTTGGTGAAGTCGTAGATTTGATTTGATATAGATGTTGTTATCCCTAGTAGAGACGACTGGAACCCTAGCAACCCTCCTCTGGACGGTCTGGCTTTTTATACAAACGGATCAAAGATGGAAGAAGGTACTCTGAAAGGCTAGGTCTTGAACTGTTGTGTTTTCCAAGCTGAAGTCTTCGGTATTTGGAAGGAGAGATAGTTGAACCGGTGACTATTTTTGTGGATAGTCAGGCGGATCTTAAAGCCATCAAATCCTGTAGTATTAAATCTGAGGTCGTCCTAGAGTGTAGAAACGTTTTGTAAGCACTCACTTACAGCTATCGGCTGTGTTGGGTACCTGAACTCCGTGACATCATATCAAGTTCTGGACAACAGACGACACAGATTAGTGGTTGCTAACTTTCCACCTCTCTAAGCTTATTTTATTGAACCTGCTTTGATCTACAGCGTCATTAGAAATCTAAAGTGGCTAGGAAAGTGCAAACTTAGCATGTAATATTTTTTCTGTCCAATTTCTATAGCCATCGGAACTATTCCCACCTTCCTCCTAATACTTCTTGTTAGCATTTTATCCGAACATCGAAATGAATTCGAAGTGATGTTATGATGCCAGTTGATTTTCCTATGGGTTAGGACATTCTTCTGACGTGATTAAATAAGACGATCTGCTGATAAGAAATAGCAGGGACAATGATACGATGGATCTATCTGGCGAACTGAAAGGCTGTCCCTCTATTCTGATATGTGATCATCATGGTGTACCTTGAGATCACTAATCGGTTGATTTCCACCGAGAGTTCTCATAGAACTCTCTATGTCAATCTAGATCTCGTATCAGGTATTCAACCATTAGGAAATGATGTCTCGTGTTTTTTCAGCTACCCGAACATCGAAAGAAATTGAAAGTGATGGTTTTGTGAACTCTCTGAATCACTGCCAGTTGGGTTTCTTATGGGTAAGGAAAGTCCGACCTTCTGACGTGATAAAATAAGTGCTGATGAATGAGATTAGAAATAGTAGAAAAGGCTTTAAGAGAAATAGCGGACTCCCAGATTACGTCAGTTGTCAGGCGAAATGTAAGGCTCTCTCTTTATTCTGGTAGGTCATCATCAAGGTAAACATTGAAATCGCCTAAAACTTGTTACTCCGCGATAAATTTTGTGGGAATTTAGATCTCATATGGGGCATTCGAGTATTAGGTATAAGCCTTGTGACTACAGCTTTCATGATGTCTCGGAATTTTCTTTCTGCTACCCGAACTGAATGAGAAGTTATCGAATGCGCTGGTTAAGAAAAGTGCGATGATGAAATTCGGCGATCTGCTGATAGATCCGATTATTAATAGGTGGTGAAAGGTTGCATGGTTTGCATTGAATCCCGAAAGGGAAATTGATATTAGACAGATTACGCGGTTCACAGCTATTAACTGGCGGTATATATACGTTCCACATATTGCAAATATCGATATGACATTTATTCAAGCCCAATTGGAATTTAAATTTTTTATTGTACTTACCGAACTATCCAAACCCAAAGTTAAGAGCATCATAAAGAATATCAATGCCCAGAAAGTACTGCCCGGCATTGTGGCAATGGCTGCAGGATATACAACAAACACCAAGCCTGGACCTTCTGTGGCAACATCTTCAATATTTTGACCCGATGTATGAGCCATATAACCCAATACGGAAAATATCACAAAACCGGCAATAAAACTTGTGGCCGAATTAATACAGCTGGTAAGGAGGGCATCCCTAAAAGAAAATATCAAAATTGAAATCAGTATTTTCAAAAATTAATAAAAAAAGAAATTAATACTCACTTATAAACATTATTATGATATTTATTATAGGAGGCATATGCCAATAACACTCCAAAACCCGGACCCAGTGAAAAGAACACTTGAGTGGCAGCATCAACCCAAACTTCTGCTTTATAGATGGCATCGAAATTAGGATTCAGATAATATTGTATACCCATTGCTGAACCGGGTAAGGTAATGCCACGAATTAGAAGAATCAAAAGCACAACGTATGGAAAAAGGGCGGTGAACCACACCACTTTGCCTGAGGTGCCAATACCCTTCCACAGCGAGAAATAACATATTAAATAGACTATCAGCAGGCAAATTACCAAATCCCATTTTATTGAACCCAAATTATGGAGACCATCACTTTGATTTAGTTCTAAAATGTAGCGGCTGCAAAGTATGGGGAAATTATGAATATTTTACCAAATATTGTGGTCTGTTTTATGGAACTTACTTAAAATATTCTGAAGCGGCCGACTGGAAACGTTCACTGGCCGGTGTTGTGGTGGATAATGCTAAAGTAAGATTGGCCAGTGTTGTATTGAATTCGGAGGTAATTGTTGAATTAAGCAAACTATCGCTAACGTTGGCGCCCAACAGGGCTGGGGTGCTGGCTTGTTCGAACTATAAGACAAAAGGAAACAAAATATTATTTCCGATAAGTACTCATGTATTTTATTACGTCTTATTCATTTTTTCGGGAATATTACTCACCGGTCTACAATCATCTGTATTCCAGAAATTTGTACACGATGTCCATGGCAATGCATTCGTAAATGAGGCGAAAAAGAAACGCAACGACCAGGCAATAATAACATTGTAATAAAAATCAACATAGAATGCTATTAGAACCACTGCATAACCGATTCCTGGAAAATGGTAGGGATTGTTAAGAATTGCTTAAGTTCTTTGCATTTTATAGTAAAAATCTGAGGCTTACCTTTAAATAATGGCACCAAACGACCCCAACATGTTATCGCACCCTTACGATTGTGTTGACCTAAAGCTAATTCCATGTAAAAAAGGGGTATACCACCAACTAATAACATAATGCAATAAGGTACCAGAAATGCGCCTAAAATAAAGAAGTACAAAAATGTTAAGACAAAAATAGAGAACTTTAGACAACCCTTCGATGTCTTAGACCAGATGATGTAAAAGTTAAATTTTAATTTATTTCGAATTTTCGATAATAGTAATAATTTAAATAGTTAAACATTGCTACTGATATGAAAAACGCAGCGTATAGGGCAAATCGAGCTGTACCGGAGTCACAACGAGAATGGCGGCGAAGAAAATACCCCAAAACCAATAAGAGGTGACGGTATAGAGGTCAGAATAGCAATCAATCGGCTGAAGAATAATAAAGCAGCAGATCCCGATGGGTTAACAGCCGAACTATAGAGGAATTAGTTTCCTACTCATCGCATATAAAGTGCTATGCGAACGACTGAAGCCAATGGTCAATGACTTTATTGGGCCATACCAATGCTTTAGACCTGGCAAATCTACCATTGACCAAATCCTGGAAAACAACCACGAAAAACACATGGACACATTCCATCTATTCGTCGACTATAAAGCCGCATTCGACAGCCCTATCCGTTTAGAGGTGTTTAAAGCCATGTCTGCGTTCGGCATCCCTGCAAAATAAATAGGACTATGCAGGATAATTTTAACTTTAAAGCCATTCCTGCGTTCGACATTCCTGCAAAATAAATACGAGTATGCAGGATAATTTTAACTGGCATACGGTCAGCAGTTAAAGTCGGAAAGGAGCTATCGGAGCCATTTAATACCGAACATGGATTCAGACAGTTTGTCGTGTGATCGTTTTAATATCCGGCTGGAAAAGGTCAAACGAGATGCAAAGGTGAACAGAAATGGCAGTCTGTACACCAAACAATATATGTTACTCGCCTACGCCGATGACATCGATATAATGGGTCGAACATTGCGAGCGGTAACAGCCACCTTTGAATACATTGAGAAGGAGTCTGTCAATGTGGGTCTGGCAGTAATTGGCGAGAAGATCAAGCTGAAGACTTCCACTAGACTCGGACCAACTGTGGAACTTGAGAACTAGAGCTTCGAGGTAGTCAACGATTTTATTTACCTGCTACTGCCAAAAATATTACTTTCTTTTTAAAAGTGATTTTAATCGAAACGAAATAAAGAGTCGTCGTAACCCATTTTTTAAATTTAAAAATGATTTTAGTAGAGTCGAAATAAGCAGCCGTCGTAGAAAAGTGTTTTAACCGTGAAGTGCTTACATCGAAAGCAGTGTGATATTGATATTTCAATATCAGTCCACTTTTTTTGGTAACGGTACCCCTCATTTTTTTTTAGTATTTTTGTGATGTTGCGCATGGTTTTTAAGCGTAATGGTTTTTATTTGATATTTTGGGCTTTAATTGGGCGCCAAATATTCCTGCCAAAATATCCACCTTATTCTTGACAAATTTAAACCAATTAGTCACTTGAACAATTATGCGTGTCAACAACAAATACCAGAATAGAAAAATTACGAATAGTCTCTTGGCCAAACGTTGCAGGACATATGCGTATGACAAAGTAATTTCCTTTAATATCCGATTTGAAAAAAAATGAAAAGTTATTATGCGGTTCACATACAAGCACACACTCCCCACAAATTCAAACACCATAACGTGGTAATACTTTTGACATTTTCAACACCACCACCATCATCACTTTATGACATCACTTCTCTTCTCTTTGCATACTGAAGTCGGCCAAAGACAACAACAACAACAATTAAGTTTTATGCTATTTTTAAATCACATTATTATTATTAGCATGTCCATATAATTCTATTGAAGGCCAGACCATGGTAAGAATAATGGGTAAGGGTGGTGGAGTAAGAGGTGTCAACTGTAAATGACATGAAGGATGTGTTAGTGTGATGACAAGGATGCTGTGAGTCTAGAGAATTTTCCACACTCATTGCTAGCTTGTAATAGAAGTGAAAGGCAAATGGGTAGATAGAATATCACCCCTCACAACAATATTGAGAACCTAAAATTCCATTATAAATAAATCTAATTTTCGTTGTTTTAAAAACGCCACCAGCAGCAACAAAGGCAACAGCAGCAATATCATGTACTCTAGCAAAAAAGCAAAGCTCTCAATTCTTAAATGACATTTGAATGTATGTGTATATTCATACGTTCGTGTGTGTTTGTATGAGCAGGGTACTTGTATGGACTTTTGTTGAAGAGGTTTGAGTGAATTCATTTAAGTGGTTCGAGGCAGGTGTGGAAATTGGGAGTAAACTATAAAAATTTCCAATACTTTCTTTGATATTTATTTTCATTATTTTGAGTATGTCAAAATCGCAGATGGAGGCTTTAAAATAATCTTCATAAAATCCTTTAAAAATCCACGCCTTTTTGGAGACTTTAAAATAATCTTCATAAAATCCTTTAAAAATCCACGCCTTCTTGGAGACTTTAAAATAATCTTCATAAAATCCTTTAAAAATCCACGCCTTTTTGGAGACTTTAAAATAATCTTCATAAAATCCTTTAAAAATCCACGCCTTCTTGGAGACTTTAAAATAATCTTCATAAAATCCTTTAAAAATCCACGCCTTTTTGGAGACTTTAAAATAATCTTCATAAAATCCTTTAAAAATCCACGCCTTCTTGGAGACTTTAAAATAATCTTCATAAAATCCTTTAAAAATCCACGCCTTCTTGGAGGCTTTAAAATAATCTTCATAAAATCCTTTAAAAATCCACGCCTTCTTGGAGGCTTTAAAATGAAAATGTAGTCTTTAAAAATCCACGCCTTCTTGGAGGCTTTAAAATGAAAATGTAGTCTTTAAAAATCCACGCCTTCTTGGAGGCTTTAAAATGAAAATGTAGTCTTTAAAAATCCACGCCTTCTTGGAGGCTTTAAAATGAAAATGTAGTCATTAAAAATCCACGCCTTCTTGGAGGCTTTAAAATGAAAATGTAGTCATTAAAAATCCACGCCTTCTTGGAGGCTTTAAAATGAAAATGTAGTCTTTAAAAATCCACGCCTTCTTGGAGGCTTTACAATGAAAATGTAGTCTTTAAAAATCCACGCCTTCTTGGAGGCTTTAAAATAATCTTCATAAAATCCTTTAAAAATCCACGCCTTCTTGGAGGCTTTAAAATGAAAATGTAGTCTTTAAAAATCCACGCCTTCTTGGAGGCTTTAAAATGAAAATGTAGTCTTTAAAAATCCACGCCTTCTTGGAGGCTTTAAAATGAAAATGTAGTCATTAAAAATCCACGCCTTCTTGGAGGCTTTAAAATGAAAATGTAGTCTTTAAAAATCCACGCCTTCTTGGAGGCTTTACAATGAAAATGTAGTCTTTAAAAATCCACGCCTTCTTGGAGGCTTTAAATAGTCTTTAAAAAATCCACGCCTTCTTGGAGACTTTAAAATAGTCTTTAAAAAATGCACGCCTCCTTGGAGGCTTTAAAATAGTCTTTAAAAAATCCACGCCCTCTTGGAGGCTTTAAAATAGTCTTTAAAAAATCCACGCCCTCTTGGAGGGTTTAAAATAGTCTTTAAAAAATCCACGCCCTCTTGGAGGGTTTAAAATAGTCTTTAAAAAATCCACGCCCTCTTGGAGGCTTTAATATAGTCTTTAAAAAATCCACGCCCTCTTGGAGGCTTTAAAATAGTCTTTAAAAAATCCACGCCTCCTTGGAGGCTTTAAAATAGTCTTTAAAAAATCCGCGCCTTCTTGGAGACTTTAAAATCGACTTTAAAAAATCCACGCCTTCTGGGAGACTTTATAATAGTCTTTAAAAAAATCCACGCCTCCTTGGAGGCTTTAAAATAGTCTTTAAAAAATCCACGCCTTCTTGGAGGCTTTAAAATAGTCTTTAAAAAATCCACGCCTTCTTGGAGGCTTTAAAATAGTATTTAAAAAATCCACGCCTTATGGTAGCCTTGAAAATGTAGTCTTTAAAAAATCCACGCCTTCTTGGAGGCTTTAAAATAGTCTTTAAAAAATCCACGCCTTATGGTAGCCTTGAAAATGTAGTCTTTAAAAAATCCACGCCTTATGGTAGCCTTGAAAATGTAGTCTTTAAAAAATCCACGCCTTATGGTAGCCTTGAAAATGTGGTCTTTAAAAAATCCACGCCTTATGGTAGCCTTGAAAATGTAGTCTTTAAAAAATCCACGCCTTATGGTAGCCTTGAAAATGTAGTCTTTAAAAAATCCACGCCTTATGGTAGCCTTGAAAATGTAGTCTTTAAAAAATCCACGCCTTATGTTAGCCTTGAAAATGTAGTCTTTAAAAAATCCACGCCTTATGGTAGCCTTGAAAATGTAGTCTTTAAAAAATCCACGCCTTATGTTAGCCTTGAAAATGTAGTCTTTAAAAAATCCACGCCTTATGTTAGCCTTGAAAATGTAGTCTTTAAAAAATCCACGCCTTATGTTAGCCTTGAAAATGTAGTCTTTAAAAAATCCACGCCTTATGTTAGCCTTGAAAATGTAGTCTTTAAAAAATCCACGCCTTATGGTAGCCTTGAAAATGTAGTCTTTAAAAAATCCACGCCTTATGTTAGCCTTGAAAATGTAGTCTTTAAAAAATCCACGCCTTATGTTAGCCTTGAAAATGTAGTCTTTAAAAAATCCACGCCTTATGGTAGCCTTGAATATGTAGTCTTTAAAAAATCCACGCCTTATGGTAGCCTTGAAAATGTAGTCTTTAAAAAATCCACGCCTTATGGTAGCCTTGAAAATGTAGTCTTTAAAAAATCCACGCCTTATGTTAGCCTTGAAAATGTAGTCTTTAAAAAATCCACGCCTTATGGTAGCCTTAAAAAATGTAGTCTGTAAAAAATCCACGCCTTATGGTAGCCTTGAAAATGTAGTCTTTAAAAAATCCACGCCTTATGGTAGCCTTGAAAATGTAGTCTTTAAAAAATCCACACCTTATGGTAGCCTTGAAAAAGTAGCCTTTAAAAAACCATGCCTCAAAAATTTAATATTTAAAAAATTCCTCGACTCCTTGGAGCTCTGAAAATTACAACTATAAAAAACACCCATAATGGAAAAAAACCCACACCTCATTGTTCGGGTCGGGCGAACATAACGAAGATTTTTATTGTTAGTAAATTCGAAAGTAAAACTACCAATGTAAAATTTATTATTCTCTTTCGGATCTTGCCTGAACTATTCCGATAATGAATCAGAAAATGTTGTTTCATACTTTTGCGTAGATGACCGAGTTGTCTCAATAATGACGTTTATTCCGTTCATATCCTTCAATATATATCCACAGTCTGTAAATACACAAAATAAAGTCGGATCGACTATAGTCCTTTCTTTATTGTAATTTCTAACCTGCGATTCTGATAGCCCCTCGTATTATTTCACCTGAAAAGAGTTAAACAATTTGTACACGAACCATTTAACCTGTACCTGCCTACCATGTCATACCTATGGCATTGTTTTGCATTGTCTGTTGACTTTTGTTCAATTTTCAGAGACCCGACTGCCGGAGACAAATGGGGGGACTCTTTGCTTTTCAGACAAAAAAGGATGTGTCAATAACACAAAGCTATTAGCCACGTTGATGGCTGACTATGATGACGACAATTAATGTAAAAGCAGTGACGGTAAACTTCAAATGCATAACGGTAAATAATGGAAAAAAAATCTGTTGTTGTTATTACATTAGGTGAGGTCTTGAGTAAATAGAGGATTGGAAAACACTTTATGGGGGTAAGTATGTAATATACAACATTTCCTTTTAAAAATACATATATAAGGTTTTCCTTGTAAAAAATATTATTTAAAACATCCACGCCTCTTGAAGTCATCATAAAATAATATTCTTTAAAACACCCACGCCTCTTGAAGTCCTTAAAAAAATATTCTTTAAAACACCCACGCCTCTTGAAGTCCTTAAAAAAATATTCTTTAAAACATCCACACCTCTTGAAGTCATTAAAAAAATATTATCTAAAAAATCCACGCCTCTTGAAGTCCTTAAAAATATTATATAAAAAATCCACGCCTCTTGAAGTCCTTAAAAAATATTATCTAAAAAATCCACGCCTAGTCCTTAAAAAATATTATCTAAAAAATCACGCCTCTTGTAGTCCTTAAAAAAATATTATCTAAAAAATCCACTCCTCTTGAAGTCCTTAAAAAATATTATCTAAAAAATCCACTCCTCTTGAAGTCCTTAAAAAAATATTATCTAAAAAATCCACGCCTCTTAAAGTCCTTAAAAAAATATTATCTAAAAAATCCACGCCTCTTGTAGTCCTTAAAAAAATATTATCTAAAAAATCCACGCCTCTTGTAGTCCTTAAAAAAATATTATCTAAAAAATCCACGCCTCTTGAAGTCCTTAAAAAAATATTATCTAAAAAATCCACTCCTCTTGAAGTCCTTAAAAAAATATTATCTAAAAAATCCACGCCTCTTGAAGTCCTTAAAAAATATCTAAAAAATCCACGCCTCTTGAAGTCCTTAAAAAAATATTATCTAAAAAATCCACGCCTCTTGTAGTCCTTAAAAAAATATTATCTAAAAAATCCACGCCTCTTGTAGTCCTTAAAAAAATATTATCTAAAAAATCCACTCCTCTTGAAGTCCTTAACAAAAAATTATCTAAAAAATCCACTCCTCTTGAAGTCCTTAAAAAAATATTATCTAAAAAATCCACGCCTCTTAAAGTCCTTAAAAAAATATTATCTAAAAAATCCACTCCTCTTGAAGTCCTTAAAAAAATATTATCTAAAAAATCCACGCCTTTTAAAGTCTTTAAAAAAATATTATCTAAAAAATCCACGCCTCTTGAAGTCTTTAAAAAAATATTATCTAAAAAATCCACTCCTCTTGAAGTCTTTAAAAAAATATTATCTAAAAAATCCACGCCTTTTAAAGTCTTTAAAAAAATATTATCTAAAAAACCCACGCCTCTTGAAGTCCTTAAAAAAATATTATCTAAAAAATCCAAGCCTCTTGAAGTCTTTAAAAAAATATTATCTAAAAAATCCACGCCTTTTAAAGTCTTTAAAAAAATATTATCTAAAAAATCCACGCCTCTTGAAGTCCTTAAAAAAATATTATCTAAAAAATCCACGCCTCTTGAAGTCCTTAAAAAAATATTTTGTAAAAAATCCACGCCTCTTGAAGTCCTTAAAAAAAATATTATGTAAAAAATCCACGCCTCTTGAAGTCCTTAAAAAAATATTATCTAAAAAATCCACGCCTCTTGAAGTCCTTGTAAAAATATTCTTTGAACATGTACGCCTCTTTTAGCCATTGTAAAAATATTATTTAAAAAATCAACGCCTACTGAAGTCCTTTTAAAAATTTGAAATATTTTTACTAAAAAAATGAAAAAATCCACTTATTCAAACTTATTGAAGTTTTATTGTCCTCCAATATAAGTGCTACATATATATGTCAGAGTTTTTCACTTGTTGCTTCGTTCTCTAAATCTCCAACATAATTTTCTCATTTTATTGCAAAATCCTCAATCCCATCACCATCACCCCCACCCCCCATATCCATTAATTCAATAATAATTTTCCATGGCCCATCACGATTTGAAACGTGAACATTATTCGAGAGAGAGCGAGAAAAAAAAAAACAGAAATATGAATGCCATGAAAAAAAATTATGGAGTTGGAAATCACAGGCAATTGTATTAATCGCATGCTTTTAAGCTAATGCTTTTGTTGCTCTGACTTTTCTACCACTTTTTTATTTTATTCTTTCTCCTTTTCTTTTTCTGAGGGGCAATAAAATGTCATCAGTGACAGAATTATAATGGAGGGGGAGTGAGTGAAGTATGAAATCCTTTTGTTAAAATTGTTAGCACCACTTCATTTCGTCCTCAAGTTTTTTATTCTTTCGACAAAGGTGGAAGGTGCTGTGGGAGAAATCGAGGGTGAGGGGTTGCGACAAGGATTGGTGGTATGACATATGTCATGACAACGATACCAAATCGCATTAAATGAGAATCAAAGTACAATGGCAAAGCAAAGCAAGGCTATGACAATTTTCAATCCCCAACATAGCTCCGCAGATGAGGATGATGAAGTAGCTATGTACGTATTATTGTTATTGGTATTGTTGGGGTGTGAGTGTGTGTTGTGTGTGTGTACGTGTGCAGGGACATTAAAAGGAATTTACACAATGATTTTTTTTTGGATTTAGTTTGTCAAATTGAAAGCACTTAACCCCAAACGAATCATAATAATAACCTAAAGTATGTGATGATAAATGGGCCATGATCCTGTGGTCAGGCGGTAAGAATGTTGTTTCCTATTTGTTAGGGTGGAGTATATTATAGAATTTTAGCAAGGACTTCCATTTAAAACCTGTTTTGTTAGATATTCTACTACTACTTGCATTTAAAAATGTATTTTTTAAAAAATATTTTTAAGAACTTCAAATGACCAGAATTTTGGATTTTTTATATACTTACATTTTATATACATAGATTTTTAAAGAATATTTTTAGAAGGACTTAAGTAACACGGATTTTTAAAGTTTATTTTTTACAGGACTTTAGTAGCCGTAGATTTTTTAAAGACTATTTTTTTACAAGGACTTCATAGACATGCATTTTTTGGAGAATATTTTTTAAAATACTTCCCTAGGCGTGGAGTATTTTTCAAAGAGCGTAAATTTTGAAAGAATATTTTTATTGACATGGACTTTTGAAGAATATTTTTAACACGGTATTTAATTGGCATGGATTTTTAAATAAAATTTTTTACAAGGTCTTCAATAGGCGTGGTTTTAAGGAATCTTTTTAAAATGACTTTAATAAGCTTGGAATTTTAAAGAACATTTTTTAAAAGAACTTCCAAAAATGTGGTTTTAAATTTTTTTTGAAGGACTCTAACAGGCGTTTTTTTAATATATAATATTTTTTCGAGGACTTTAACAGGCGTGGATTTAAAGAATTAATTGAAGGGACTTCAAATAGAGTGGCTTTAAAAAATCTCTTTTGAGATCTCAAATAGCGTGGATTTTTTTAACAATATTTTCTACAACGTCTTCCAGATGAGTGGCTTTTTTATAGAATATTTTTTGCAAGGATTTCCAGGAGCATGAATTCTAAAAGAATATTTTTAAAAAGATTTCAACAATATTTTAAAAAGATTTTTAAGGGCTTCAAAAGCCGTGGATTTTACAAGGTCTTCAAAAAGTCTTGGTTTTTGAAGAATATTTTTTAAACGGTCTTCCTCAGGCGTGGGTTTTAAAACTTAAACTAGGCGCATCATTTTAAAGAATATTTTTAAAAAAGACTTCAACTGGGGTGGATTTTTAAAAATATTATTACAAGGACTCCTATTGGTTTTTATACCCTTCATCACACTGTGGTACTGGGTATTATGTCCTTGTGCATATGTTTGTAACAGGCAAAAGGAAACGAGATAGACCCACGGTTCCTTTTGAGAATATGCATAGAATCACTTTTTAAGTCGATTTATGCATGTCCGTCTGTGTGTCTATCCATGTTAAATTGTAAACAAAGTACAGGTCGTATTTATTATCCGAGTTGGTTGAAATTTGGCACAGCTCACTTAATTGGCCCAAGAACGAACCCTATTGAAATTGGGGAAAATCAGGTCAGATTTAGATATAGCTCCCATATATATTTCTTTCTGATTTAAGGTAAATGGGGCACCAAAGTCCCTATATATGTTTCGATTTGCACGAAATTTGGTATAGAGTACTGAACTAGGTCCAGAATGTTGTGTGAAAATCGGTCCATATTTAGATATAGCTCCCATATATATTTTCGTCCGATTTAATGTAAATGGTGTACCAAAGTCCCTATATATCTTTCGATTTGCACGAAATATGGCACAGTGTGCTGAATTAGTTCCAGAATAATGTGTGCCAATTTTCGAGAAAATCGGTGCAGATTTAGATAATGCTCCCGTATATATCTTCGTCCGATTTAAGATAAATGCTGTACCAAAGTCCCTATATATCTTTAGATTTGCACGAAATTTGGCACAGAGTACTGAATTAGGTCTAGAAAGATGTGTGTTAAGTTTCCTTAAAATCGGTCCAGATTTGGATATAGCTCCCATATATATTTTTGTCCGATTTAAGGTAAATGGGGCACCAAAGTCCCTATATATGTTTCGATTTGCACGAAATTTGGCATAGAGTACTGAACTTGGCCTAGAATGATGAGGGAAAATCGGTCCATATTTAGATATAGCTCCCATATATATTTTCGTCCGATTTAATGTAAATGTTGTACCAATGTTCCTATATATGTTTCAATTTGCACGAAATTTGGCATCGAGTACTGAACTTGGCCTAGAATGATGTGGGAAAATCGGTCCATATTTAGATATAGCTCCCATATATATTTTCGTCCGATTTAATGTAAATGTTGTACCAATGTTCCTATATATCTTTCGATTTGCACGAAATTTGGCACAGTGTGCTGAGTTAGTTCCAGAATAATGTGGGCCAATTTTCGAGAAAATCGGTTCAGATTTAGATATAGCTCCCATATATAGTTTCGTCCGATTTAAGGTAAACGGTGCACCAAAGTCCCTATATATCTTTAGATTTCAACGAAATTTGGCACAGAGTACTGAATTATGTCTAGAATGATGTGTGTTAAGTTTCCTTAAAATCGGTCCAGATTTGGATATAGCTCCCATATATATTATTGTCCGATTTAATGAAAATGGTGTACCAAAGTCCACATATATCTTTCGATATGCGCGGAATTTAGCATATCGTAATGAATTAGGTCTAGAATGATGTGTGTTAAGTTTCCTGAAAATCGGTCCAGATTTAGATATATCTCTCATATATAATTTCGTCCGATTTAATGTAAATGTTGCACCAAAGTCCCTATATATCTTTCGATTTGCAGGAAATTTGGTCTATCGTAATGAATTAGGTCTAGAATTATGTGTGTTAAGTTTCGTGAAAATCGGTTCAGATTTAGATATAGCTCCTATATATGTTTTCTTACGAGTGTATGTAAATTGTGCACTAAAGACCCAACGCTTGTCTGATTGCCACACAATTTGGTACAATAAACTGTAGTTAATGTAAGTTAATCTCTGACAAGTCTCATTGAAATCGATTCATATTTTGATATAGCTTCTACAAGTACATTTTCATCCGATTTTACACATAATTGGCACAAATTTTGCACAACGTACTGAAGTTAGTATAACCTAGAAGTTGGATATAAATGCTTTGTCAAGGTGGGTCCAATTGGCACAACATTTTGCACTACGTACTGATGTTACTATAACATAACTTGTAGCAAGTTTAGTCGAAATCGGTTTAGATTTAGATATAGCTCCTATATATTGTTTCGTCAGATTTTAAGTAAAAGGCGCACCAAAGACCCAAAAGTTGGGGTGATTTTCTTAAAGAATTAAAAAAAACTCCAATAAGCTCAAATTAAAAAAAAAAAAAAATTATTTATTTTTTAAGGACTTCAACAGGCTTGGGTTTTAAAAAATTTTCAGAAAATGAAATAGTCGTGGATTTTTAAAGAATACTTTTTACAAGGACTTCCATTATTTTTTACAAGGACTTATATTATTTTTTACAAGGACTTCAATAGGCGAGGATTTTAAAGATTATTTTTACAAGACTTGAACAGGAACGGGTTTTTATAAAAAGAATTTTTAAGGAATTCAACAGGCATGTTTTTAAAAAGTAGTTTTTAAGAAGTTCTACAGACGTAGTATTTGAAATATATTTTTTACAAGGACTGAACAGGCGTGGTGTTTGAAATAATTTTTTCTGGAGTTTTTTTTAATATATTTTTAAATTCAAGCTTATTGAAGTCCTTGAAGAAAATAATTCTTCAAAATTCCGTCTTTATGGCAGTTCATGAAGAAGTAATTTTATTCTTTATTTTTCTTTTAAATTGTGAACAATATTTTGGATAAAAAAAGATACACTTCTTAGAGTCTCTGTATTTTATGCTTTACGCTTTTTGTAGCCCTTTAAAACATATTCCTGATATCCTTGCCAATTTATATCCTTGAAAAAATCTTAATATTTTTGAAAATCCACTGTGTGTGAAACATTTATGTACTCCCCCTCTCCCATCTCCCATGGCCCTTAACCTGTTGCTGCTTACATCCATTTCAAAAAGTGTTGGAAAACCTCTATCCTTGCTCCATTGAATTTCAATTTCAATGAACGTTGACAATGGTTGGGACTTTTATTTCCCTTTTTTCATTGTGGTGGCGCTTAAGTGAAAATAATCTATAAATCACATTTTTATGCTATTGAATGTATGTTGTTGTTATCCTTACATTTGAAATATTATACGGCTCAATGATTTTCAATTTGTATTTTTTTTATAATCTTAGAATGTGTGGTTGAAGGGTTACACGTTTTGAATTGTCAAAAAAAAAAAAAAAAAAAAAGTTAAAAGCATTGAAACGTATAATTTTTTTATAATATTCAACAATAATTTTTCGAAATCCGATTGCTAAGTGCTTTTGTAGAGATGGAGAAAAGGGATCTGGGCTAATAGTCTACCAGGTTACTTAAAAGCTTTCTAATTGGTTCAATTATAAAAAACTGGTTCTTATGAGGGTGGGAGAGGAGAAGGAGGAGGTAATGAATTTTTAATGCGATTTTGGAAAAATATAAAATAATATTTAATTGTGAGTTTTTTGGTTTTTTGGGGAACTTCAAAGGATTTGTAGGTCAGGGGGATTTCAAATTATTTCTGAAATTATAAGTTGAAATATACATTAGTCTCAATGCAGGACAATATTTTATTCAAATAAAAAATGTATTATTGATCCTTGGATTTACTCCCTCTCTCCTAATGAAATATTCCCTTAAATCGCCTATCATATTTCAGGATTTCTTATAACCTACAACAATTTCTTGTCCATCAAAATGTAACGGCTTAAGAATAAAAAGGATAATAAACAGTTAATTATTTCTCCTCTTAGCATTGTTAAGAAGTCCTTTTTTGTGGGGATTTTTCATAAGCAATGGATGGATGATTGTTACTCAAGTGTGTGTGTGTGTGTGTGTGTGTGTGGTGGCATTGCATATACCACTACTTACCACTACACTCAAAACAGCAAGGACAACAATACAATCAACAACAGAAAGTGTTTTCTTCTTCTTGTGCAACAGGATAAAGGAATGTTCATGGCAGTGGAATGAAAGAAGAAAAAATCGGAAATTGTTGTGGCTAATTGCTGGATTTCTTTCATTCCACAACAAGTGGGTGGTCGGACCAAAAATGGGAGATGTGTGTTTCAAATTAGCCACGGCCAACAGCTTAAATACTTAGACGAGTTTAAGTGTTTCATTCACTTCATCATCTTCTGCTTCTCCTTCAAAGCTTTGCACACAATTATTGTTGCATTTATTCAGTTTCTTCGTCTTCTAATCTCAGGGACATGGTTGTCAAGGGAATATTTAATAATAAGGACTTAATGTGGTATTTATGTCAATTACACACACACATACATACACATATGTGTGAGTGTATTTTTCTTAAAGAGAAAGAGATTGTATGGTGACTCACCTCCTCCATTTTTGTAGCACAAATAGGGAAATCGCCAGACGTTTGCTAAATCCACAGCGAATCCTATAACGGATAATAAGAAATCGACTTTGCCGCTCCATGTTTCACGTTCATCGGGACTATCGCTGATGTCACGTGGCGTTGTGGTCTTAGCTGCTGGTCTGTTAGGTGACATCGCCAAGGCGATGTCGTTTTCTTCGTCTTCTAAATCTGGAAGAAAAAAAAATATGACTTTTTTTTAGCAATATTTTATTAAAAAAACCCTAAAATAGTATAGAGGGAAGTTCGAAAAAATACTATAAATATATTTCGGTCGGACCGAACTTTTTATAACCTCCAGCACATGATATGCATTCAAACCTTCTTAAATTGGTCGGAACCTTTATATTTTATTCATCAGAAATCCGATATGTCATATTATAACCAGTTCATTTGTTAAAAGTTTAATAAAAACCGAAAAGGACCGGGCACTTTATGTGACGGCTTGGATCCCGGAATGATAAATTACACGTGCGACAATTTTTTGGGGGATGGAAAATTCCAATAGGGGATTGAAAGACCTTGGTGAGCACATGAAACGCCCAGAAAGAAATCTTGCCTTAGATCAAAGTTCGGAGATATAACCTGATAAGTTTTCCTCCGGCTATCCTATTATATATGAAGAGATAACTTCATATCTTGATTTCTAGCTATTGAAAGTATTTTTTTGAGATTAATTTTTTCAGTAAAATCGCATGGCGATTTTTTTTTTTAGAACATTTATTCCTTCTAACTTAATTCCTTGTGAGTCCTTTTTGTCCTTAATTTATAGCTCAATATGCTATTTTTCATTCTAGCAATATTCTACAAAAATGTTGCTCAAAAGATTTTAACGTTTTAATAGTTGATTTTCAATTTTACCCGCTTCGGGTCCCTAAAACCCTATATTTGTGTATTTCAATGAATACAGTATAAATTCATTCTAATTAAGAAATGTAAAATTTTTATATTTTTTTTGCTAAAACATATATAGGTATGCCAAATACGCCAAGAAAAATAAATTTTGGCGAAGAAATAACCGGATTTCTAATTTTTTGAACCGGATATTCGGGTGTAATATCTTGTATGCATATCATTAGAAAGCAAATAAACAAGTACGCTAGAAAAATTAATTTCGAGAAGAAAGAACCGGCTTTCAAAATGTTTGAACCGGATATTCAGGTAATAAAACCTATAATAGCCCGGTTCAATAAATTTATCGTGTTTGTTTAATAGCTTTCTAATAATATGCATATAAGAAGTTTAAACCGGTTTTATTATCTAAATATCCGGTTCAAAAATTTAAGAAACCCGGTTCTTTCTTCCGAAATTTATTTTTTTTGACGTGATTTGTAAAACTGTATATGTTTTTAGTAGACAATGCGGACGAATCCGAATATATAGTTACACCAAATAAGATAAAAAAAGTAATTTCGTGGAAAAAGAACCGATTTTCAAAATTTTGAACCGTATATTCAGATATTCAGAGATTCGGTTTTAATTTCTTTTATGAATATTAATAGAAAGTTATTAAAAACAACGCGCTAAATTTATTGAACCGGGCTATTATCGGTTTTGTTACTTGAATATCCGGTTCAAAAATTTTGAAAGCCGGTTTTAATAATACCGACTATAGTCCGGTTCAATAAATGTAGCGCGTTTGTTTAATAGTTTTCAAATAATATGAGTATAAGATATTAAAACCGGTTTTATTGTCTGGATAACAAGCTCAACGATTTTCAAACTCGATTCTTTCTTCCTCAAAATTCATTTTTCTGGCGTATTTGGTAAAACTATATATGCTTCTAGTAAATAATTCGGACACATCCGAATATATATAGTTACACTAAATAAGCAAAACAAGTAATTTCGAGGGAAAAATAACCGGTTTTCAAAATTTTTGAACCGGTTACTCAGACCATAAAACCGATAAAAGTCCGGTTCTTAAAATTTAGCACGTTTGTTTATTAGTTTCCTAAAGATATGCATATGCGGTATTAAAACCGGTTTTATTATCTAAATATCCGGTTAAAAAATTTAGAAACCCGGTTCTTTCTTCCCCAAAATTTATTCTTCTGGCACATTTAGCATAATTATATATGTTTTAGTAAATAATTCGGGCAATTCCGACATTTCTTTATAGTATTGAAGTACATAAATTTAGGGTTTTAGTGAAAAAAATTGAAAAAAAAACGTTAAGAAATCGTTTTCCCGTCTATGACGACCCCACCTAAAATCTTAGGAGCAACATTTTTGTAGAATATTTCGAGGTTGAAAAATCAAATTTTGTGGTAATTGGAGACCGGTTAAATAAATTAAGGACGAAAAGGACGCCCAAGGAATCGAGTTAGAAGGACAAAATGTTCTACAAATAAATTCCTTATTCGATTTTACTGCAGAAATATAATCTCCAAAAATACATACAATGGCTACAAATCAAGATATTGAGCAATCGCTTCATGTATAATAGGGTTGCCAGCAATAAAAAATGATCACATCTTATCTCCGAATTTAGACCCAGGACGAAATTTTCCTCCTGAAGTTTCAATATGCTAACCAGATTTTTAATCTCCAATAGGAATTTTCCAAATCTCCGCCACACATACTATGACCCCGATATGGTCTCACAATGTAATTTAATTTGGACAATAGTGAATATACTTCAGATGAATATTTCGAGGTGTTGCAAACGGAATTACAACTTTAACTCCACCATGTGGAGGATATACAAATGTTAATTGGCGGTTTCTTTTCTGCACTAATGATATACCTCATTGTTCTCCAAATTACCCAATTTTAAATTATCCAAACCCTAATATACATATATGAATATTTACAAAAGTATATATATTCTATAATAAAATAACAATTCTAGTTCAACTAGTGTCTGTGGCAGTAACAGTCTGTATAACTAGTGCAAGACCACCACAACAATAACAACAAAAACAAATACCCATAAACTTGTACAACTGGTTTTTAAACGTCATTTGCATATTTATTCCAATTCCTAAACATGGTCATCCAACAATCTGGGCATTCAGAATGAAACGAAAATGAAATTGTCGCAGGCATTCACAAAAAATAAAATGTTGAAATGGATGATATGATGGTCAACATACCCTCGCTGTCCCCCTCCTGCTCTCCATTCCAACTTCTCACTGTTTACATCCACTACAGGTAGAACGATTTGGGATTTCCGTAACAGATTTTCAAGTGTCATTTCAATGAGAGATCTGTCTGTGTCTATGAATATGCCTATATTTAAACAACCTGTCCGTTACAGAGTCGGAGTTAACCAATGGTCAGTTAAGTTGTTTGATGTGGTTCTGACATCAAAAGGTTAACTAAAGTAGACAGACAACCACATTTCAATACGGTTGGTAGTGTTTTACATTTTCGAATCTTTACACATTTTTTGACAATAGATTTTTATTTTGAATTGGAGCGGCTGTAAATGGAGAGGTTAATATATTTTTATTGTTTTGTTTATTTTTTGTAATATTTTAATATTTGCGTAAACAGCATTTTCGTATTCTTGTTAAATTTACAATTTCTAAAAATAGGAAAATGTGTTTGTTTTGGAAAAATTTGCTTTAACCAGTCACCACGTCACTCAGAAAATTGTATTCAATAAGGAATGTACAAATAAGGTACAAATGGCAAATAATACCAAATTTCGGAAGTCAATACCTACCATTCTGGTTGATAAGCGCCTTTAAATGATGTCCAAAATCCTCAAAATATCGAAATTTGGTACAAAAAATATTGGACCAATATTGATTTTTCGTAGTAAGATTTGGTACCCAATTAGAACCCAACATACCAAATTATAGGCAATTCGATGGAAAAACGTGTCAAAATCCCCAAGATACTGGAATTTGGGTGACACTGTTAAATGGGAGCTATCCTAAAAACTGGATCAATATTCATAATTTTTCGAAAAATCTCAAAATACCCGAAAATCGGGGAGCATTAGGAAAATATGATCCGATCTATTATACTGATTTGTGAAAAAATTTGGTAACAAATTAGGATGGGGATGTTACGACTGCTAACATGCCGGTTAATTTCGACCATTTCTCCGATTTTATCGACATTTTCGACGACCGGTCTACCTGTGCAAGGAGCATCATTAACATCAAAAAGTCTTGAACGGAATTTACGAAACCAAAATTGCGCATAATTGGCTGTTACATTATCGGAACCATTAACACCATTCACAATTTTAGCTTGGTTTGCATTCTCGCCTTTGTCAAAGAAAAACTTTAAAAATGTATATGGGAGCTATATCTAGATCTGAACTCACTTCAACAAAATTTCGCATATATCAATCTGGACCTAATTCAGTAAGCTGTGCAAAATTTTGTCTTAATCGGAGAAATGTTGGCAGTATGGTGCTCCATTTGCATAAAATCAGGAAGCTATATCTAAATGGGAGCTATATCTAAATCTGAACCGATTTTAACAAAACTTGACATATATTAAACTAGACCTAATTCAGTGCTCTGTGTAAATTTTTTTCTCAATCGGACCAATATTGGCAGAATGGTGCACCATTTACATAAAATCGGACGAAACATATATGGGTGCTATATCTAAAACTGAACTGATTTCAACAAAACTTCTCGGATGTCAAACTGCAGTAATTTCAATACGGATGTCAACCCTATAGCGGATGTCTAACCACAGCGTATTGAACTTAATACGCTGTGCAAAATTTTGCCTCAATCGGACAAACATCGACAGTATGGTGCACTAATTACATAAAATCGGACGACACTATATATGGGAGCTGTACCTAAATCTGAACCGATTCCAAAAAAACTTTGCATACATCAATCTCGACCTAATTCAGTATTCTGTGCAAAATTTTGTCTCAATCGGATCAATATTGGGGGTTTAGTGCAACAATAACATAAAATCGGACGAAACTATATATGGGAGCTATATCTAAATCAGAATCGATTTCAACGAAACTTGGCATATATCAATCTAGACCTAATTCAGTACTCAGTACTATTTTGTCTTAATGGTGGTGACTGATAAATATTCTTTTGAAAAATCTACGCTCTAATAACCTTTAAAAAATACTTTAAGAAATACATGCTCCGATGATCCTTGGAAAAAAAAATTTTTTTTAGTTTATGGTTTATAAAAAATTCCTCGGTAAAATTTTGACTCTAATAATCTTTGAAAAATCTACGCCTAGATTGTCCTTGAAGAAATATCAAACCTCTGGGGGCCAAGAGTCCTTGGACATATTAAAATAATCCAATTTCAATAGGGTTCGTCCTTGGGCCAAATAAGTGAATTGTGCCAAATTTCGCCCAGATCGGATCATAAATGCGACCTGAAGGGTATAAAAAGACATTTATAGCCTTTATTTTTTTTTAATTTTTGAAAATAAAATTCTTTAAAAAAAATCCTCGTTTCAAGAAAAGCAATCTCATAGCTCTAATAGAATTTTATTAATTTGAATATTCAATCGATAAATCTGAATAATCTATATTTTTAGCCATATCAGTCCGTTATTGGAAATAAAAATTTCCAACCTAAGAATTTGTAGTTTTATACATCGTTTTTTAAATCTTTATTTTTCAGAGAACGTTTGTGGGATAGTTGCAAATTTATTTGGAAAAAGTGCTACAAACTCGGAATAAGATCGGGTTTTAACTCGGTTTAACTCTAAAGTCAGTTTTCATATTGTCTATATATATATGGGAGCTATATCTAAATTTAGACCGATTTTCACGAAACTTAGCACACATCATTCTAGGCTTAATTCAGTACGCTGTGCCAAATTTCCTGAAAATCGAAAGATATTTAGGGACATTGGTGCACCATTTACTTTAAATCGGAAATATATATGAAGGCTATATCTAAATCTAAACCGATGTTTCCCAATTTCAATAGAGTTCGTCCTTGAACCAAATAAGTGAACTGTGCCAAATTTCACAGTTCGGATCATAAATGTAAAATAACATTAATAGCCTTTATTTATTTTTTTTTTGAAAATAAAATTCTTTAAAAAATCCTCGTTTCAAGAAAATCAATATCATAGCTCTAATAGAACTTTATTAATTTGAATATTCATTCGATAAATCCATATTCTAAAAAGTTATTTGTTATGAAACCTTGACCCATAGCTTTCATGTATTTCTCCTTAAAACAATTTTATTCAGCATTAACTTCTTTATAAGCATTAACAGTCAAATAGATTTAAAAACTTCAATTTGAAATTGAAAGTTGAAGGTCTCATTGTCAAAAATGAATAATAACCACAAACAAAAATAATAGTAATAATAATTGAACATTTAACAGCGGCAGCTAAATGAGATATTAATAATGATTTAAATAAATCTTGAACTTAGAGAAATAATAATATTTTTTTTTTCGTTCGGATTAATTATAACCGGTTTTTATTAATAGCAACAACATTTGGAATTGCCATAAATGGAAATTAAATGTTAGAGAAAGAAACAAAACAAAAGGAAAATGGTAATAAGTAAACAAATGTTAACAAAAAATAATAATAATTGCAAATGCAGTTCTGATTTGTATGTATGTTACCATAGGTATATAGCTAAATTTGAAAGGTGAAAATGTTTAGTTTTTATTTTTAAATTAATATGAAAAAAATCGGCCAATAATTGAAACTTTACTTCCCCAATTACATACAATTAATTATCATTCATTTGAAGTGTTTAAATACTAATTGCTAAATTTAAAATTTAAACACTTCTATATTTGCACTTTTTCAAGTAAATAACACTGAGCAACAAATTTCTAATATTACAAACAGGGATGGTCTGTGTGACGAATTTTTAGGTTTTCGACTGTCAAAAAGGTGTAAACGTCGAAAACGTCATATACCTGTATAAAATGTAGTAAACGTCATTTATTTCAATATTATCAGCATACACAGTTATTTTCAAGAATATATATTATTTTTACATATATCTGACTATTCCTTACAAGAACTGATAAAAAAAAATTTAAATTTTTTGAGAAGAAAATGTTGAAATTGTATATTAAAATATGTCATAATATATGGGTCAAATTTATTATAATTTATAATTTTTTATAATATATAATTTATCTATACTAATAAAAGAGTAAAGTGATTGACTGACTGATTTAACGAGTTATCAACGCTCAGACGAAACGGCTGAAGCTAGAATCTTGAAATTTTGGGTGAGGGTCACTCTTGGTCCAAAGATAAGGCTGGGTTTTTGGAAATTCGAACTAGAACGGTACGAAAAGTACTAAATGTGATACAATTTGTATTTGACGAACCGATAGAGCTAGAACTCTTAAATTTCAAATGAGGGTCACTGATGGAGTGTAGAATAGATATAGCAAAGGACTTTTTGGAAATTCGAACTATAAGTATCCGAAAAGTACTGAAATGTACTAAATTTGGTACAATTTCGTAGCATATGAATGGATAGAGCTAAAAACTTGAAATTTGGAATGCGAATTAGGTTTGAGATGTAGGGTCTATTAAAGCAGATGGTTTTGAAAGCGTGTACTCATGTGTACGAAAAGTGCTATATGGTACTATATTTGGCACACATTTAATTCGGAGGTATAAATCGAGCTGGAATCCTGAAATTTGAAATTAACATTACCATCGGAGTATAGGATTGGGACATGTACGTAGTTTTAGAAAATGTTTACATATGTGTACGAAGAGTACTAAATCGTACTATAATTGGTACAATTTGGATTTGTGTGATCCGATAGAGTGGGAACGATGAAATTTGGTGTCAGGATCATTGTAGAGGTGTAGGATTAGGGTCAGGATTCAGTTTAACAAATTGATACTTATGTGTACAAAATGGTACTAAATTTGGTACAATTTGAATTTTAGGTGAACCAATAGGGCTAGAGTCATGAAATTTGGAGTCTGGATCACCGTTGAGGTGTAAGATTGAAACAAGCATGAAGTTTTAGAATTTGTACTAATGTGTACTAAATTTGGTATAATTCAAATTGTGGGTGAAGCGACAGAGTTGAAATCATGAAATTTGGATGTGGGGGTGTAGGATTGGGGTAAGAAGGAGGTTTTGGAAATTCGTACTACTGTGTACTAAATATGGTACAAATTGAATTGTGAGTCAACCGATAACGTTGGAATCCTGAAACTTGGATTTAGGATGATTGTAGGGCTTTAGGATTAGAGTATGTAGGAAGTTTTGGAAATTGGTACAACTATGTACTAAATTTGGTACAATTTGAATTGTGGGTGAACCGATAAAGTTGGAATCCTGAAACTTGGATTTAGGATGACTGTGGGGCTTTAGGATTGTAGGAGTATGTAGGAAGTTTTGGAAATTGGTACAACTATGTACTAAATTTGGTACAATTTGAATTGTGGGTGAACCAATAAAGTTAGAATCCTGAAACATGGAGTTAGGATCACTGTGGTGGTGTAGGTTTGGGGTAAGTAAGAGGTTTTGGATATTCATACTACGGTGTACTAAATTTGGTACAATTTAAATTGTGGGTGAACCTATGGAGTCGGAATCCTGAAACTTGGATTGAGGAACTCTGTCGGTGTGTAGGTTTGGGGTATGTAGGAAGTTTTGAAAATTCGTACTACTGTGTACAAAATTTGGTACAATTTTAATTGTGGGCGAACCAATAGTGTTGGAATCCTGAAATTTGAATTTGGAATTATTGTGGGGGTGTAGGATCGGGGTATGCAGGAAGGGTACTTATAGAAATAATGTGTGTTTAATAGAAAATTTTGTAAAATTTGGATTTGGGCGAACCTTTAGAGCTCGAATCATGAAATTTGGTACTAAACGGTACTCACAGTATTCTGTGAAAATAAAATAATATATTAATACATGTTTAAATATTTCCTACATTCGCTAACGAAGTTGCGAGGATATGCTAGTTATCTATATATATATATATATATATATATATATATAAATGGAGCAACAAAAATGTATACTAACGCATCAATTGAGAACGGCTGGACCGATTTGACTTAAGGTTTCTATTAGTAATCTGTAATTGAAGAGGAAAGGTTTTAATGAAAGAACATTTTGAGAAAAATCCGCGAAAATGTTGCAAAATATATTTTGAAATATATTAGCATTTCCACACATTTTATATCGAACCTTTATGGATTCATCTCTTCGTAGTTTTTTTGGACATATTTTGGGCGAAAATGGGCAGCGTATATCTTTAAGTAATTGTCAATTATGGAAAATTCTCAAAATATGTTAATTTTCTATTATAATATATAATTTATTATAATATTTAATTTATTATAATATATAATTTTTTTAAAATATATAATTTATTATAATATATAATAACTCCTATATAATGAATGCATCAAAAAACAAAAAAAAAAAAAAAAAAATACTTCTCACTATAGTCTAGCCCTAACGGCAGAAGTATGTATGGCTTTTCTCATAAAACTTTATCCCTGAAAATGACTATCAATGTCAAAATATTGGAAATTTAATAAAGAAACAAAACTGAATAACAAATTAAACATTTTTACTGACCTTACATCGGGATAAAGCAACCAAAAATACAATTATTATCCTAGTATATCCCCAACTTAGACTGGGTGAAGAATTTCATCTGTATGTTAGGATACTTTTTTCTTCAATATCCTTTAGATATTATTTGTTACCTAGTGTAATTTGCATGCATTTCATTTTTTTGTTTATTATTTGTTACTTTTTTCGTTTATTATCTGTTTAAGATTTAATAGTTTTTTTTTGTGTTGCTCATCGAAATTCTCAGCTATTTGTAAGATTTACGATGAAGATTTTTTGTATGATTGCGTCCGTCATCCGTTTGTTCGTGTCTAAGCTTTCGTCATCAATTAAGCCACTGCTTAGTTAATCTCGTGCAAAGCTAAATGAGTCGCAATTTTGTTTTTTTTTTATTTTTTGATTTTTATGTGCTAATCACGTCATAATTGTTTAATTACAGAAATAATGGAAGCGACAAACAATGTGGGCCAATGTGTGGCAAAATGTCATAATATGTAATTTAACGGTATTTTTAATCAGATTTACTGCTATTAAGTCATAGGTAATTAAAAATAGATTTTTTTTAAGTCACCGAGGTTGTAAAAAGGGATAGTATTTTGATATTAAGAATGTGAATCGGATCGGTAGGATAATGCATGAAACCACATATCGCTTTTTGGCTGAAAGGCCGGAATAAATCAAAAAAAAATCTTTTTTTTTTGCAGAAAATGCGTTTGAATTTAGCAATTTACTCACACTTTCTACAGCTTCTCTAACATTGAGTGTAAGGGATATCCATCTGAATTTTTTGCACAACCTGAAATCTGACATAGCGAGGAATTCTACATCATGAACTCCAAGATTAGGATTTTGATATATGTCGGTTTTGTAGTAACTGAGAGATGCAAACACGATAAGTTTTTTTTAAAAAATATTCCTTTGAAAAATATTAAACATGATTTTGAAAAATTACACTCTTACAGTTCTCAAAAAGTTTTTTTTAACGCTTCAACACTCATTGAAGAAATAAATCATGGTCTGATAGTCCTTAAAATATATTCTTTGGGAAAATCAACGTTCTAATAGTCTTTGATTTTTTTCATTTTGAAAAAAAAACTCACACACGGATATTTCTTTAAAAAAGTATTATTTTCAAGACAATTCTCATTCTTATATTGAAAAAACTACCTTAAAAATGCAAAAAAAGAAAATCTCAGAAAAAATCGAGTAAATTAAACCATGTTTTCATATCCCTTCAAAATATATATTTTTTTAAAAATTCAAATGATTTTTAATTACTTTTATTGGACTACTAAATTTTTTTAAATATCTTTTTTTAATTAATATTTTTTATACCCTTCACCACACTGTGGTACAGGGTATTATGTTTTTGTGCATATGTTTGTAACAGGCAAAAGGAAACGAGATAGACGCATGGTTCCTTTTTAGAATATGCATAGAATCACTTTTTAAGTCGATTTATGCATGTCCGTCCGTCTGTCTGTTTGTCCATGTTAAATTGTAAACAAAGTACAGGTCGCATTTATGATCCGAATTGGATGAAATTTGGCATAGGTCACTTATTTGGCCGAAGGACGAACTCTATTGAAATTGGGAAAAATCGGTCCAGATTTAGATATAGCTCAGATATATATTTTCGTCTGATTTAATGTAAATGGCGTACCAATATTCCTATATATCGTTCGATTTGCACGAAATTTGGCATAGCGTAATGAATTATGTCCAGAATGATGTGTCTTAAGTTTCCTGGAAATCGGTCCAGATTTAGATATAGCTCCCATATATATTTTCCTCCGATTTAATGTAAATGGCGTACCAATGTTCCTTTATATCGTTCGTTTTGCACGAAATTTGGCATAACGTAATGAATTATGTCTAGAATGATGTGTGTTAAGTTTCCTGAAAATCAGTTCAGATTTAGATATAGCTCCCATATTTTTTTTCGTCTGATTTTATGTAAATGGTGCACCAAAGTATCTATGTATCCTTTGATTTGCACGAAATTTAACATAGAGTACTGAATTGATACTAGCATGATGTGTGCAAAGTTTCGTGACAATCGGTTCAGATTTAGATATAGCTCCCATATATATTTTCGTCCGATTTAAGGTAAATGGTGCGCCATAGTTCCTAAATATCTTTCGATCTGCACGAAATTTTACATAAAGTACTGAATTGATACTAGAATGATGTGTGCAAAGACCCTATATATTTTTCGATTTGCACGAAATTTGGTATAGCGTACTGCATTGTGTCTATAATAATTTGTGCAAATTTTCGTGAAAATCGGTTCAGATTAAGATATAGCTCCTATATATATATATTTTCACCCGATTTTAGGTAATTTGTGCACCAAAATCTCTGAAAATCATTTGATTTGCACTAAATTTGTCATAGCATACTGAATTAAGGCTAGAATGGAGTGTGCTAAGTTTCGTGAAAATTGGTTCAGATTTAGATATAGCTCCCATATATATTTTCGTCCGATTTAAGGTAAATGGTGTACCAATGTCCCTACATATCTTTCGATTTGCACGAAATTTGGCATAGCGTAATAAATTATGCCTACAATGATGTGTGTTAAGTTTCCTGGAAATCGGTCCAGATTTAGATATAGCTCCCATATATATTTTCGTCCGATTTAAGTTAAATGGTGCGCCAAAGTCCCTAAATATCTTTCGACCTGCACGAAATTTGGCACAGCGTAATTAATTAGGTCTAGAATGATGTGCGTTAAGTTTCGGTTCAGTTTAAGATATAGCTCCTATATATATTTTCGTCTGATTTTATGTAAATGGTGCACCAAAGTCTCTATATATCCTTCGATTTGCACGAAATTTGACATAGAGTACTGATTTGATACTATAATGATGTGTGCAATGTTTCGTGACAATCGGTTAGATATAGCCCCCATAGATATTTTCGTCTGATTTTATGTAATTGGTGCACCAAAGTCCCTATATATCTTTCGATTTGCACGAAATTTGGCATAGCGTCTATAATAATGTGCGCAAAGTTTTGTGAAAATCGGTTCAGATTAAGATATAGCTCTCATATATATTTTTATCCGATTTTAGGTAATTGGTGCACCAAAATCTCTGAAAATCATGCGATTTGCACGAAATTTGTCATAGCGTACTGAAGTAAGGGTAGAATGACGTGTGCTAAGTTTTGGTTCAGATTTATATATAGCTCCCATATATATTTTCGTCCGATTTTATGTAATTGGTGCACCAAAGTCCCTATATATTTGCACGAATTTTGGTATAGGGTACTGAATTAAGTCTAGAATGATATTGCTAAGCTTCGTGAAAAGATCCTTAGCTAGGCCGATTGACACACATTTCCCTGAAATCGGTTCAGATATATTCTACATATGTAGAATATACTCAAAGTAGTGGTAAAGGTATATTAGCAAAGGTATATTAGAGGCCTTAGCCAATTTTTAGCTTAAATTGGTATGTTTTTATTCATGAGTGAATAAAAAATCTTGTCGCATTTACATATCCCGACCTATATAAGGTATTTTAAGTGTGAATCTCATGGCACGGCCGAACAATAGAATACTTTATCTAGAATAGAATATTTTAGACACTCAAACAATGTGTGAATATTTAAAGGATATTTAAAAAAATACTTTTGTTGGTAAGTCTTTGAGAAAAATAAATCAGAATGAAATCTTAAAGAAATCTGATTTGAAAATCTGTGAAAGATTCACGTTTGTGAGGGTCCTTAAATATTGGGAAAAATACACTTTTATGTTTTTTTTTTTATAAAATATTCTTTAAGAATCCATGACTCGTTGGGTTAAAAAAAAATTTAAAACCCCACGTCTGTTTGTCCGTGTACATGTATTCTGTAAAAAAATACGAACTATTTGGTCTTAAAATATTCTTTTAAAAACGTCACGGCTTGATGGTATTTAAAAAGATTCGTTTAAAATTCCCACAATAGAAAAAAAACTGTTTTTATATTTTTTTAAATCCACTTAAAAAATATTATTTAAAAAAATCCCACACCTGTAGCTTCAATCTTTACTTTGTTATCGTTAAATTATTATGTTTATACCTGAATCCGTTTTAACACTTGAATATTTTTTCTCCGCCATTCTTTCTTTTTAAATTTGAATATTCACAATTCAAAAAAACAACTTGTAAAAATATTCTTTATTAATGGTTTTTTATTATTAACCAATTTTAAATCAAATTAAATTCCACGACGTTAACTTTTAAATTCATTTCACAATTTATATTCGAAATCAAATTCAAATCACTTTTTTCTGTATTTTTTAATACATTTTATTTGTTATTGTTTAAAGTTAACATTCGAAACTCTAGCGAGTTTTAAGCGTTTTCAAAACGACATCTTTATCGTTCTTTGGATCGAACTCAACTGAAAACGAAAACGCACAGACATGAAAACAAACAAAAAATGGGGGAAACAACATAATAACCAAAAACAACCCACCAACCTAACCGACGAATGAACGTTACCGTTTCTCATCTCTGTCACTGCAGCGTTTAAAGCTCGTTACTCGGCCTAGCTGGCTGCCAGATTGGAGCCAGAGAAAAAGAACCAAAACAGCAGCATCAGTTCGCTATTAGGCCAACAAACATTTTGAAACAGCTTTTTAACTTGTTTTGAATTTTTGTTGTTGTTGTTTTTGTTCCTTCTTTATATTCTGGCTGCAATGTTGCCGCTGCCTTTGATAATTGCAGCAAATAAACACCGAATATTAGTTGGGAAGCATAAAAGGGAGTCAAACGACCGGAAAAATTATTACAATATAAACTAGGAAGACAAGACGATGATAGATAATGGACAATATTGAGTTCTTCTAATTTTTCTGTGTTCAATATAAATTGAGTTAAAATGCCATGAATAGAGAATATGGACACTTGGGCTAGGTTGTTGGAAAGGCCATAAATTTTGACACAAACCGACAAAAAAATCAATTAAATTGACTTCACTGTAATTAGATAAAATGAAAATTATGTGAGAAAATTGTTTTAAATGCAGCAATTTTAATTGATGTTCGGTAAGTATTTAGTTTTTTTTTGTAAAGGAAGGAGGCACTTAGGCACGCCATGTGGTTAATATCTAAATGAAAAATAACGAAATTGGGGTGGTATCTTTATAAGAGAGCTACCCTGAAACGTGGACCTATAATGAAAATTTATAATATGGAATATTTTTATCTAATGGCATTCCAAAATATAAAATAATCCGATATAACTGAGATAAATATTTTTAAATAATATACTCTAAAGATTGAACTAAAAAATGATTTAAAAAATCCACGCCTTGTATAGGTTTTTGAAAAAAATAGTATTTAAAAATGCATGCCTTATCTTTAAAAAAATATTTTTTTTTAAAATATTACATAAAACATTCAAGGTTTTAAAAAAATATTATTTAAAAAATTCAATCTCTGTGTAGGCCCTTGAAAAAAATTTATTTACAAAATCCTTGTCTTACCTATGGATCTTTAAAAAATTATTTTTTTGAAAATATTATATAAAACATTCAAGGTTTTAAAAAAATATTATTTAAAATAAATTCAATCTTTGTGTAGGCCCTTGAAAAATTTTATTTACAAAATCCTTGTCTTACCTATGGTCTTGAAAAATCTATATATTATATGAAAACAATTAAATAGGTCCTTGAAAAAAAAAATAATTAAACCACTAACGAAAGCAGTAAAGTCGGACAGGGCCGACTATATGATACCTTTCACCACTTTGGTATATTTTACATATTTATCCTAACAGACGTCGCCTTTACGAAGGATTACTAATTTCAGTACGTTGTGTCAATCGGCCTAGCTATGGGTACTTAGTGAACAATTTACATAAAATCTGACGAAAATATATATGTATATATATATGGGAGCTATATCTGGAACGAAATTTAGCACACACCATTCTCGACCTAATTTAGTGCCCTATGGCAAATTTCGTGCAAATCGAAAGATATATGGGAACTTTGGTGCACCATTTACGTAAAATCGGACGAAATTATATATGGGAGCTATATCGAAATCTGACCCGATTTTTTCGAATCTTGACACACATCATTCTGGACCCAATTTTGTGCGTTATCACAAATTTCGCAAAATTCGAAGGATATAATGGGACTTTTGAGCACCATTTATGTAAAATCGGACGAAACTATATATTGAAGCTATATCGAAATCTTACCCGATTTTTTTCGAAACTTGACACACATCATTAAAAACTCAATTCAGTACCCTATTTCAAATTTCGTGCATATCGAAAGATTTATAGGACTTTTGTGCACCATTTATGTAAAATCGGACAAAACTATATACTGGAGCTATATCTATATCTGAACCTATTTTCACGAAACTTTGCACACATCATTCTGGACTTAATTCAGTACCCTATGCCAAATTTCGTGCAAATCGAATGATATATAGCGACATTGGTGCCCCATTTACCTTAAATCGGACGAAAATATATATGGGAGCTATATCTAAATCTTACCCGATTTTCTTCAATTTCAATAGAAAAAATATTCATTAAAAAATCCACTTCTTGGTAAGTCCTTTAAATAATATTCTTTAAAAATCCACGCCTTGGTAAGTCTTTAAAAAAGTATTCTTTAAAAAAATCATGCTTTCTAGAATCTTTGAAGAAAATCCTTTAAAAAATCCACGCTTTCTAGAATCTTTGAAAAAAGTATTCTTTAAAAATTCACGACTTGATAGGTCATTGAAAAAATTTTCTTAAAAAAGTCCACGCCTTGGTAAGTCTTTGAAAAAGTCTTTAAAAAATCAACGCCTTGGTAGATCATTGAAAAAGTCTTTAAAAAATCAACGCCTTGGTAGATCATTGAAAAAAGTATTCTTTAAAAATTCACGCCTTGGTAGGTCATTGAAAAAATTTTCTTAAAAAAGTCCACGCCTTGGTAAGTCTTTGAAAAAATATTCTTTAAAAAATCCACGCCTTGGTAAGTCTTTGAAAAAATATTCTTTAAAAAATCCACGCCTTGGTAAGTCTTTGAAAAAATATTCTTTAAAAAATCCACGCCTTGGTAAGTCTTTGAAAAAATATTGTTTACAAAATCCACGCCTTGGTAAGTCTTTGAAAAAATGTTCTTTAAAAAATCCACGCCTTGGTAAGTCTTTGAAAAAATATTCTTAAAAAAAATCCACGCCTTGGTAAGTCTTTGAAAAAAATATTCTTTAAAAATTCACGCCTTGGTAAGTCTTTGAAAAAATATTCTTTAAAAATTCTCGCCATGGTAAGTGTTTAAAAAAAAACATTCTTAAAAAAATCAACGCCTTGGTAGGTTAAAAAATCAAACCACGTCTGGGTAAGTCTTTGAAAAAGTGTTCTTTAATAAAAATCCACGCCTTGAAAAACTAGTTTAAAAAATTCCACCTCATTTTGAAATTATAGAAAATTTGTTTCCCTGTATTAAAAATGTAAATATTTTTCGATTAGAGACAAGTATATGAAATTAATTTGTATTACATAACATCTGTAGTAAAATTATAAGTATTCTATGTCGATAATAATTAATTAATTGTGATCACTTGTAGTGGAATGCATATCAAATATTATAAAATAGATTTCTCGTTTAAGTGATATTGCCAAATAGTTACATTATTTTATCAAAATAATTACCTTGAAATTTCTAAATAAAGTTAACACTATTCTTGAATCATGCTCTCCTCACCAGAAAAGCAGCAGCAGCAACAATTTTCACTATATTAATTTTTTTCACACCACAAAAAAAATATTTTTTGTTGACTACAAAAATAGTTTCCAGTGTCTGTTGAACATTTGTATAACAAAAAAATCTTAATTTTATCAAAACTGTTTTCTTTTTTTGCAAAAAAATATAACACAATAAATGTTTTTCCAAAGAGTAAAATAAAATTGTATGTATAACAAAGAAAAATAATTACACCAACAACACTGTTCTTTTTCTTTATAAAATTCTATTAACAACACTTATTATTACAATAGTTAATTTTTTTCTATTTTTTCGTCGAATAAAACTATGATTTGAAATCAACGGTAACTTGTAAACGAATGTGGAAATTTTGCAAAACTGTTCCACCTTTTATACTCTTCGAGGGACAATGGTTGGCTGCCAAGCACACGCCGAGGGTATTAGATGCTGTGTTGCAAGTGGATTGTTTCTTGTTTGTCATTCATACGGAAGAGACGCATGCGCTTATATTCTGATTGGGGAAGAAGTGTGATATTGGGCGCCATCTATTGAATGGCAGTTCGGCGGATGCAACATGAAGACATATGGAATATTTGAAAAGTAACGGTGGTGAGTTGTTTTGAAAAAGCTTTGTTGTGAGCTTTATTGGTAAAGTTTTGTAATGCTAATTTAGCGTTTTTATACCACCATCTCAAAATTTTAAATACTTTGACATTCCGAGACCATGAAAAAATATTTTTTAAAAAAACCACGTCTTATATAGGTCGCTGAAAAGAATACTTTTTAAAAAATCCAAAAATCCAGGTCGTTGAAAAAATATTTTTTTAAAAAATCCACGCCTTATATAGGTCGTTGAAAAAATATTTTTTTTAAAAAATCCACGCCTTATATAGGTCGTTGAAAAAATATTTTTTTAAAAAATCCAGGTCGTTGAAAAAAATATTTTTTTAAAAAATTCAAAAATCCAGGTCGTTGAAAAAAATATTTTTTAAAAAATCCACGCCTTATATTTTTTAAAAAATCCACGCCTTATATTTTTTAAAAAAAATCCACGCCTTATATTTTTTAAAAAATCCACGCCTTATATTTTTTAAAAATCCACGCCTTATATTTTTTAAAAAAATCCACGCCTTATATTTTTTAAAAAATCCACGCCTTATATTTTTTAAAAATCCACGCCTTATATTTTTTAAAAAATCCACGCCTTATATTTTTTAAAAAATCCACGCCTTATATTTTTTAAAAATACACGCCTTATATTTTTAAAAAAAATCCACGCCTTATATTTTTTAAAAAATCCACGCCTTATATTTTTTAAAAAATCCACGCCTTATATTTTTTAAAAAATCCACGCCTTATATTTTTTAAAAAATCCACGCCTTATATTTTTTAAAAAATCCACGCCTTATATTTTTTAAAAAATCCACACCTTATATTTTTTAAAAAATCCACGCCTTATTTTTTTTAAAAATCCACGCCTTATATTTTTTAAAAAATCCACGCCTTATATTTTTTAAAAAATCCACGCCTTATATTTTTTAAAAAAATTCACGCCTTATATTTTTTAAAAAATCCACGCCTTATATAGGTCGTTGAACAAAATATTTTTTAAAAAATCCACGCCTTATATAGGTCGTTGAAAAAAATATTTTTGAAAAAATCCAGGCCTTATATAAGTAGTTGAAAAAAATATTTTTTTAAAAAATCCACGCCGTATATAGGTCGTCGAAAAAAATATTTTTAAAAAAATCCACGCCTTATATAGGTCGTCGAAAAAAATATTTTTTAAAAAATATAGGTCGTTGAAAAAAAAAATATTTTTTAAAAAATCCACGCCTTATATAGGTCGATGAAAAAGTATTATTTAAAAAAACCATGCCTTATATAGGGCGATGAAAAAATATTATTTAAACCAGTAAGAAAAGTAGTAAAGTTGGACGGAGCCGACCATATGATACCCTATCTTACGTCGAATTTTTGGAGGACCTTATATATATATTATATATATATATATATATATATAGGGTTCGTCCTTGGGCCAAATAAGTGACCTATGCCAAATTTAATCCAATTCGGATAATAAATACGACCTGTACTTTGTTTACAATTTAACATGGACAGAAAGACAGACGGACGGATGGAAATGCATAAATCGACTTAAAAAGTGATTTTATGCATATTCTCAAAAGGAATCATGTGTCTATCTCGTTTCCTTTTGCCTGTTACGACATACTACCCTGTACCACAGTGTGGTGAAGGGTATAAAAATCTCCCTATACAGGTCCTTGAAAAATATTATTTATTTTTTTTAATCAGTGTTGTTAATTATCTAATTAAACATTAGGTTTGGAAAATCATGGCTTTTCTGTGCCTTTGCTAATATAAATCGTGTTCGAACAGCAACTGTTGTGAACTAGAGTAGTGGCATCAGGCAGTACTATAAATATTGGAATCTATTTTTTAGTTTCGACAAGTAAAACTTCGTTGGTCAAAATGAAGACTGCTCTCGGTTTTTGTATTATAGTAGCCTTTATTGCTACATCAAGCTGTGGTTATCCATCATATTCATCAAATAAACCGTCGTCCTCGTCCTCGTCCTCGTCGCTGTCGTCGTCGACGTGGTCGTCATCGTCATCACATAAACCGTCGTCGTCGTCGTTGTCATCGTCGTCGTCGTGGTCGTCATCACATAAACCGTCGTCGTCATCGTCATCATCTTCGTCGAGGGATAGTCAGGGTTCGTATACCTTTCAATATTTTCCTTATAATATCTAATTTTTTCTCAATTTATTAAAAAAAAATCCAGAGGCTATTTTGTCACTACAAAATGTAAAGCAAGCCGTTGTTGTCGTCATTATCAAGGGTGAACTTAAGGCAGCCGTGGAGACGACAGATACAACGACCATTAACAACGTTTATCATAATCTACTGAAGGGACAACAATACGATACCTCGCTGGAGAAGTTTGATGAAAAGGATAAAACAACGACCTTTAATAATGTAATAACGGCCAAGAAACTCGATGGCAAAAATCATGTGGTAAGTAAATTGTGGAACAATAGGTTCTGAAGATATATTTTTTTATTTTTGAAAAAGATTTGAAATTTTTGTGATTTTTTTTTTTTAATTATTTTATTTTACTAAATTTACAGATCTTATTCTACGAGAAGGAACTTGGACCCATTGGTTTGGCACAAATTGTCGCTAAGCTTTTGACCACAGTTAAGGAGTTAGCAAGTGGTCTTCTAACTGAAGTATATAAACTTCTAGGCTGAATTTTGAATTTTTAAAGAAATAACTAATAAAACATATTATTTGAAGACCTATAAGAATGTCTTTGTGCATATGTTTGTAACAGGCAAAGGGAAACGAGATAGACACATGGTTCCTTTTGAGAATATCCATAGAATCACTTTCTAAGTCGATTTATGAATGCCCGTCCGTTTGTCTGTCCATGTTAAATTGTGAACAAAGTACAGGTCGCATTTATGATCCGAATTGGATGAAATTTGGCATAGGTCACTTATTTGACCCAAGGACGAACCCAATTGAAATTGGGAAAAATCGGTTCAGATTTAGATATAGCTCCCATATATAATTTCGTCCGATTTAATGTAAACGGTCCCTATATATCTTTCGATTTGCACGAAATTTGGTACAGCCTAATGATTTAGGTCCAGAATAATGTGTGTTGAGTTTCATAAAAATCGGTTCAGATTTAGTTATAGCTCCCATATATATTTTCGTCCGATTTATGGTAAATGGTGTACCAAAGTCCCTATATATCTTTCGATTTGCACGAAATTTGGCACAGCGCAGTGAATTAGGCCTACACTGATGTGTGTTGAGTTTCCTGAAAACCGGTTCAGATTTATATATAGCTCCCATATATATTTACGTCCGATTTAATGTAAATATTGTACCAAAGTCCCTATATATCTTTCAATTTGCACGAAATTTTGCATGAGGTACTGAATTAAGTCTAGAATGATGTGCGTTAGGTTTCGTGAAAATCGATTCTGATTTAGATATAGCTCCCATATATATTTTCGTCCGATTTAAGGTAAATGGTGCACCAAAGTCAATATATATCTTTCGATTTGCACGAAATTTTGCATGGGGTACTGAATTAAGTCTAGAATGATGTGTAATAAGTTTCCTGAAAATCGGTCCTGATTTAGATATAGCTTCCATATATATTTTTGTACGATTTAATGTAAACAGTGTAATAAAGTCCCTATATATCTTTCGATTTGCATGCAATTTGGGATAGCGCAATGAATTAGTTCTAGAATGATGTGTGTTAAGTTTCCAGAAAATCGGTCCAGATTTAGATATAGCTCGCATATATATTTTCGTACGATTTAAGGTAAACAGTATATCAAAGTCCCTATATATCTTTCGATTTGCACGAAATTTAGAATTATAAGTAAATGGAGAACTCAAAATGTGGCTAAATGCCCAAAAAATACTGAAATAATTGTAACCTAACATGTGATAAGTTTCGATGAAATCGGTATAGATTTCGATATTTTGCTTTAAATTTATTTACATAATATTGTCCCATTGTAAGAAACAACTCTATATCTGACCAAAATTAAGTATAGGTTGCAGAATGACATGTTTAATGTCATGTTAATGGCCCTTCAAAAATGCGAGGTCTGTTAGGATTCCATCTGATGAATATACCTAAAGTGGTGAAGGGAATCATATAGTCGGCCCGTCCGACTTTACTACTTTCCTTACTGGTTTATATTAAAATAGTTATATGATTTGTTCCGTGTTTGGGTTTGGTTCTAAGACTATGTTGTAATCATTTCATCTGCGGAAGGTAAAAAAAAAAAACTAAAACATAAGGTTCGATAATTAACCTTATATATATTCATATATATATGAATATATATAAGGCGTGGATTTTTTAAATAATATTTTTTGAGCACCCATAAGGCGTGTATTTTTTAAATAATATTTTTTTGAGCACCCATAAGGCGTGGATTTTTTAAATAATATTTTTTGAGCACCCATAAGGCGTGGATTTTTTAAATAATATTTTTTTTGAGCACCTATATTTTTAATGATATATAGAACGGGTTTATCTATTTCAATCAAATATATTTCGCTTTAAATACATAACATTATTTGCAGTAGGTAAATTAGTTAAGAATTTGAAACATTTATATTGGGTTGGTGTTTATCCTAGCAGTTTATAAACTTCTGTAAGCAGACCACTAGCGATTTCTTTAACCGTTGACAACAGTTTGAAGACAATCTTTGCAAGATCAACGGGTCCAAGTTCCTTCTCGTAGAACAAGATCTGGAAAATTTAGACAAAAATAAGTAATTAATTAAATTAATGAATCCCAAAGTAGCACATGAGAATAACAATAAATTTTTAAAATGTCAATTCTATTCCCTTCTTGGTATTTCATTTCCATCTACTCACCACATGGTTTTTACCATCCAACTCCTTGGCCGTTACTACATTTTTGATGGTCTTAGTTTTGTCTTTGGCATCGAACTCTTGTAGAGATGTATCGTATTTTTTACCCTTTAGGAAATTTCGGTATACATTATTGATGGTAGTTGTATCGGTGGTTTCGACAGCAGCTTTCAACTCGCCCTCGACAATGACAACCAGAACGGCATCCTTTACATTTTGTAAAGAAAGGATAGCGTCTGAAATGGATATGGAGAAATATGTTTTAAGATGGGAAAAAACTGCATAGGGCTCCACTAACCTTTATTAGAAGGTTCGCAAGATACAGCCCCAACGGCTAGTAGAACACTCAGAACGATCGTCAACTTCATTTTCAGCACAGAAGGTTAGTTGAACCTACTGAAACATTAAATATTCACTTTAGTATTTATAGTGCTGTTGTAGATCATTGCAATAAGTAGAGCTGCACGATTTCAATTATATGGTAGATTTAAAGAAACACGATTTTTGTGTATTAATTCAAATAATACTTAAATGATATTTTAGGTGTCAAAACGGTGTCATGTGTTTTAACAGATACTAAATAATTTTGATTGTCGTTTCAATATTTTTCAAGGACCTATATAAGGCGTGGATTTTTTAAAGAATATTTTTTTCAAAGGCCTATATAAGGCGTGGATTTTTTAAAGAATATTTTTTTCAAAGGCCTATATAAGGCGTAGATTTTTTAAAGAATATTTTTTCAAGGACCTATATAAGGCGTGGATTTTTTAAAGAATATTTTTTCAAGGACCTATATAAGGCGTGGATTTTTTAAAGAATATTTTTTCAAGGAACTATATAAGGCGTGGATTTTTTTAAAGAATATTTTTTCAAGACCTATATAAGGCGTTTTTTTAAAGAATATTTTTTCAAGGACCTATATAAGGCGTGGATTTTTTAAAGAATATTTTTTCAAGGACCTATATAAGGCGTGGATTTTTTAAAGAATATTTTTTCAAGGACCTATATAAGGCGTGGATTTTTTAAAGAATATTTTTTCAAGGACCTATATAAGGCGTGGATTTTTTAAAGAATATTTTTTCAAGGACCTATATAAGGCGTGGATTTTTTAAAGAATATTTTTTCAAGGACCTATATAAGGCGTGGATTTTTTAAAGAATATTTTTTCAAGGACCTATATAAGGCGTGGATTTTTTAAAGAATATTTTTTCAAGGACCTATATAAGGCGTGGATTTTTTAAAGAATATTTTTTCAAGGACCTATATATGGATTTTTTAAAGAATATTTTTTCAAGGACCTATATAAGGCGTGGATTTTTTAAAGAATATTTTTTCAAGGACCTATATAAGGCGTGGATTTTTTAAAGAATATTTTTTCAAGGACCTATATAAGGCGTGGATTTTTTAAAGAATATTTTTTCAAGGACCTATATAAGGCGTGGATTTTTTTAAAGAATATTTTTTCAAGGACCTATATAAGGCGTGGATTTTTTAAAGAATATTTTTTCAAGGACCTATATAAGGCGTGGATTTTTTAAAGAATATTTTTTCAAGGACCTATATAAGGCGTGGATTTTTTAAAGAATATTTTTTCAAGGACCTATATAA